>NC_135392.1:10010000-10310000 GCF_051989625.1 Stigmatopora argus | reverse complement strand
CATTGTGATACAATTTTAAGATTGGGAGTTTTTGGAGCGTGCGTATCTAAGCCGTTTTATCTTTTATGTCTAATTGCGGGTAGTTTATCAGAGAATAAGTTCACTCTTGGTGGAATTTGATGGGTGTGTCTGTGCTTTTCCTTCACTGTGACGTTTGCTTGTTTTCACTTGAACGCATTTTATTCTTTAGTTTGTGTGCTGTTTGAAATGCCCTCTAGTGGAGGATTTAAATCACCTCGGGATCATTCTCTTTTATCAGACTATGCATTTTATTGATAGCAGAAAACGTGTGCATAGCTAATAGTGACTGTGTATTTTTATGCAGAAACCATTAAGCACAGAAGAGGCCCTGGATTCCCTTTCAGCGGGTTTCATGACATCAACGGTTCCAACTGCACCCAAATTGCAGGTCAGACACGTACGTGTAAAATGTGGCGTGTGGTACCTAAGTTGTTAGAGATATGGCAAGCATTTTTTCACAAATCCCATTTTGCATATACTCAGGAAAAAGACCATGCCACTGCCTCATCTGCTGCACCGTGTTGCATTGCACCACCACTCAAGGTAGAGAAAGATGTTCACATTTATTATTATGGCCTCATCTCTTATTTTTTAAATGACTTCATTTGCATTTACTGGTGTTTTTTGCAGAAAACTGACACCCCCGCACCCAAGCCTTGTGTAGCAGTCTGTCCGCCAGCGGATAAAAAAGCCAAAATGGAAGTGGATAATTTTACGTTGTCAGCTGGTATTTCCGCAACTCCATTTAAGGTACAACTGCTTACTATTTGCCTCAGTTCTTGTAAGGTAGCATTAATTCCATAAAAGATGGATCCGAATTTCTAAGCAAATGAATGGCTGCTTTGCTCATAATCCATCATTACGTTTATAGTTTGTTTTTTTTCCAAATAATTTCACCGTGATGCCTACAACCGTTCTTAACATTTTCCCTTCCCTTCCCTGATGTTAGAAAGCTACTCATGTGGCTCCTCCAACTGCTGTAAAAGAACTCCAAGTGGCTAAAGACTCCTTTTCTGATCTCTCTCTGAATGCAGCAGTTGACACAAAGTCCAAAACGGATAAGGTCAGCGTCTGTTTGAATATTTTCCTGCACTCATTACACAGTACTCCGATTGCGCTGCGTTTCGCTATCTTATACATAGGATGAATTAATTAACTCATTTGCAAAAGTGCTCTACTGCTGATTTGTTTGGGGGTGCACAAAATGGACATTTTGTGGTTATAGTAGCTATATTACTAGACTAAGTATGGATAAAAATGCCTTCCTCAGGGTGGTGTCATGTCTCCGGGTGCTCTCAGTGCGCTTGGTGACATGTTGGCAGCCCCGGAACCCACGCCAGAACCCAAACTGAACCCTAAGGATATTGTCTCGGTAGGCAGATATCTCTATTTTAGAAGCCTCCTGGCTATATGCTAAACTAGACTCATCAAAGGTTCTGAGAATAAAAGCATCCATTTTCATTTCTTAGGAGGATAAACACAAGGAGGAAGATGCTGTGCGCGTCGGGGAGCGGGATGACTCAATTGCACCAGAATACAGGTTTAACAAGGAGGAACTCAAGAAACTGCCTGCTCCGAAACCTCAGGTAGACGACATCACTTAAAATCGCCATTGAAATTAAATATATATATATATTTTTAAATTACTCTGCGCTCCACAGCCCACTTTGAATACTAGTGAGGCGCTGGACATTCTGTCAGAAGACATGCTGAGCTTCTCAGCTGCTCCTACACAGGTACACTGCATATCTGTCAAAGATAAAAGCAAACACAATAACAAAAGCAGTTGTTAACGCACTCAGTTTTTTTTCTTTCTCTAATGTTTTCAGAAAGCTGACGTATCTGCTTTTGTTCCAACTGTCTCAGTGTCTTCCACTCCACTCAATTCTTCTCTGGTAAGCATTTAGACTTTGTTCTTTGACTGAGTCAGTGTCACTCACTGGATATTCTCAATACTCCCATATTTAAACGTCTTTAACCACTGATTAAAGCATTTATACACAAACTCCTGATACGAGAATAATGGACCGCCATCTATTGGTCTCTTCTCAGGGGGGCTCCTTGCCTCTGGATGCACTCAGTGCTCTCAGTGACACTCTACCAGAAGATAAACCAAAACCTGCATCCCCCAAGCTAAGACCGGAAGACATCGTCTCGGTAAGATTGCGACAATCATAACTTTCCAGTCAATAGATGTAGCACTCAATGGACTTTTTTTTTTGCTTAACAGGAGAAAAAACACAAGGAGAAAGATGCTGTGCGTGTAGGGGAGCGAGACGACTCAATTGCACCAGAGTACAGGTTTAACGAGGAAGAACTTAAGAAATTACCCGCTCCAAAACCCCAGGTGAGACAGGATCTCTTCAAGGGATGTCGTTAAGTTTGGAGTAAAATTTGAGAATAAATATAAAATGATCTGAGCAAAATTCAATGTTTGAGACATGAATTAAACAAGAAAAAGTAAATTGTAACTTCAACAACAATTGACTTTGAACCCTTTGTAGGGCAAGTGACTATTTTGGTTAGTTAAAACTTCAAATCATAGCTTTTTTTATATTCATTTTTGAAGTTATGAATTATATAACACACACAAGACGCACAACCATTCAAGCATGTACCCAGGTACAATTTAGAATGTTCAATCAGCTTAGCAAGCATGTTTTTGGGATGTGGGAGGAAACCGAAGTACCTGGAGAAAACCCGCCACAAGCCCGGGGAGAACATGCAAATTCCACACAGTGAGGACCCACCTGGGATCGAACCCTTGACCCCAGAACTGTGAGGGCAACGACCTAACCATTGGGCCGCCCATTAATTATAAATATATATTTTTTATCATTCCTAATACATTCCTAAATGGATGGAATGTTCACACCAAATATGTTAATGCAATTGCAATGAATCAAAACATGCACTACTTAAAACCACACCAAAAAAGTTTAATCCCCAACTTTTTATACTCTCTTTTGAAGTTTTTTTTTTACCATATCTGTTTCTTGCAGCCCACCATGAATACCAATGAAGCATTGGACCTTTTGTCAGGAGACTTCATGAATTTCTCAGATGCTCCAGCACAGGTTGCAGATAATCATCTATCAATGTTTTGTTGTATTTTTCTTCTTCCATTTGAATTACTTTTTCTATCTCAATTCATGGCATGTGGAACTAAAAGGGAAGCTCTGTTAAAAAAATGGGACTTCATGGTGATTGTGATGATGTATATTCACTTAATGCTGTTGTGTGTTTTCAGCCCGCTGAGGTTTTACTGACTTCCACAAAATCAGCCGGTGTTCACGCGCCTCTTCCTCCTCCCACCATAAAAAAACCTCAGGTAAAACATGTCCATTTTTAAATCAATTTTTTGTCTTCATGTCTTCAAACTTTACGTTGTATTTGTGCAGGTCTCAGATTGCCCTCCAGTGTTGGCACCACAAGGGATCCTCAAGACTGATGAGGTCATCTTGAAGATCAAAAATACAATTTTCTTCATAAATGCTAATTCTGTCATTTTACTATCAGTCATGAAGGAAACCCTTCCTGAAGTTCTTGTTGTCCCATCAGAGTGACTATATGTCTTTGGATGCTCTTGGAGCTCTCGGTGACACATTGGCAGCACCGGAACCATTACCAGAACCTCCCAAACTCAGACCCGAGGACATAGTTTCAGTAAGAAACACACTAACGGACTGTTTGGGAAGGCATTTTATTGTTTTAAGAAGGCTTTTATGTGACTCTGAATTGGTCTGTGTATACTATTACTGGATTTACCTTTTACTAACAGATTTCATCTTTTTAAAAGGAGGACAAACATAAGGAGAAAGATGCAGTGCTTGTAGGAGAGAGAGAGGACTCAATTCCACAAGAGTACAGGTTTAATTTGGAGGAACTCAAGAACTTGCCTGCTCCTAAACCTGAAGTAAGTTTTAAAGTCAATGCCAATTACAATGTTAAAAATCACGAGTTTACATAATTATACTCCTTTTGATGGAGTTTAATCACATTGTCTCATCATCTATACTACCTGCAGCCCAAGATGAATACCACTGATGCCCTGGACATTCTATCTGGGGACTTTTTGACATCCTCTGCTGCTCCTGTGGTCTCCTCTTCTGCTGCTCCTGTGGTCTCCTCTTCTGCTGCTCCTGTGGTCTCCTCTTCTGCTGCCCCTGCACCGGTATGTTGTCATTTCTTATGTCTCCCCTCTTTAAGGATTTTTTTAAATAACGCAAGAATGGATGGTGAGCGTTTAATAATTGTATCAGAGGCCATAATGCACTTTAATGTGCTCAATTGGAGACTTTTCCCATTTGCTATTTGTTAAACACTGTATGTATGATTGGGAATTTAGTATAGCAAATCCTGATGAGAGAATATTAAACAAGTGGCTTTGTTGGTCCCTCAGTCCTATGCTGACTTTTCCCTGGATGCCTTAGCGGGAGACTTTGTTTCATCCTCTGCTGCCCCTACAGTCAAATCAGCTGCTAGCACTTTCACAGAAACCTCCTCACAGGTAACAAAAAAATAAACAACAACACTAAACTAATTGAAAATTGCAAATGATGTGAGATAATAATTTGCCCCTTTGCCCTTCTGCTTGTTTCTGAATGCAGCTTTCTTCAGGAGCCAACAGTGCCCTGGATGCTCTATCAGAATCTTTGATCACGGAAATTACCCCCGCCCCTCAGCCAGCGCCCATTTCTACCAAAGACCTTGTAAAGGTGGGTTACAACTTTTTGACCTATTTGTCCCCAAATAAAATTGCCGCATCTGATTGAATTTTTTTGGCGTAAAATTGTGGAATAAATACACATCAATGATAATACAATGATATGAAATGCGATACATCACCACAAGAGCCATTACAAATCAATTTGACTGAAAATGGATCATTAATAAATTCAGCAAATTCTTCATTTAATGTAAAGACAAGAGCAACATTCCACAATCAACATTTATTTCAATTGGACCGTCTACTTCATCTTTTCTTTAACCTGATGATTTGCTTTGGTCCTGTGTTGTTAAAGAGAAAATTAACTTTGCCTCTAACGATATTATTCTGGTTGTTGGTAGGCTTTAGGAAATATTCCTTTTAAGTTTGAGGGCACTTTATAAAAAAAAAAAAAGAAAATATCACATGAAGGTCAATTCCTTCAATTAAAATAGGTTTCATTTAAATCCAAAGAAAAAACAATTTCATCAAAATTGCCCTTAATTGCAGTTACACACTAAATGAGAATAAAGCATTATTTATCACTACCGAAGGCTGTCATTTTTAACATGTTTTTTTTTGCATCATTAAAGTGTAGTTGAATTTAATCTGATTCCATTTTGGAAGAATGACTAGATGAGAAGCAGCCCAGCAATGAATTTGCAGTCACTTTTCAAATGCTCATCAAAATTTCTCCTTTCTTTGTTCCTCATTCGTGTATTTGGTGTACAGGAGAAGAAGGTGGTTGAAGAGAGGCTCATTAAAATGGGAGAGCGCGATGACTCCCTGCCACCTGAGTACAGACCCACCGAGGAAGATCTTAAGGTAAGACGACTTCATTCATTTAGAAATGCCGCAAATCTTATATAATCTCTGATAACCTTGGTGACTCAATGAGGAGGAAAAAAATAGTTTTTTCATGCATTTACCGCCAAAAGTGTGTTTTCCAGTCTTTTAGATTTTTTTTTCAACCCTTGGGCATTAAAAAAATTGTAAACATACACACTGACTGAAATAAATGCTTTTTGTTTAGAAAATGGCAGAAGCCAAGGCTCAAGCAGACGCCACTCCAAAGGCGGTGAGTCCTTCGCACGACTTGATAACATATGGATATATTTAATGTGCATACCGAGCTTCACGTTTCATTCTTTGTTCACATGATGAAGTCTATGGACGAAAAGGCGGCTTTGGACTTGCTTTCCAGCGATTTCCTCACATCGGGTTTGTCGTCTGCTACTGCCACTACAGAGTTGACGCCTCCTGTGCTTGATTCGCAGACCTTGAAGGTAGCACAAAATTTCCCAACCTTTACCTAACCAAGGGACATATTAGTATAGTTTTTGGACTATGGACGCATTTATATTCTTCTTGAGGGGCATGAGTACAATCCATTTAACATTTATTCTTTCTCTTTTAACATTTGTAATTCTTTTGAGTGAATAAATGAATGTACTTTCTGCTACCAAGTGGAAGATCATGTAATTGTTTTGGATGTAAGACATACAAGATTGGTACCATTCTGGTGCATTATTTTTCTTTTACACCATCCATTTGTTCTGTAATAAAGTGTGATGTCAGTGGCACTATTTACGAGCTAGAGACAGGTTTTAATTAAGCATTCTGTCATTCAGACAGGCATCTTCCCTCATGTTGAATTGGGTAAGCAGTATATGTTTGTTTATTACCATTTGGCAGCCCTTGCCCCGTCCTGTTGTGGAGAAACTCGCCGACACCCTCCTTCCAGATGACCCAACATTCAAGGCAAAAACAAGCACAGCCAAGGTAAATAAACAAAAATGAACTGAGGGTGTTATCAATGTAATATTTATAAATGACCCTGTCCATTAGTTAAGGCAGACGTGCATACTACACAAGTGATTGGAGAAAAAAAATCCATTGTGTTAACAGAAAGACATCCTGAGCCAGCCTGGTGGCTGTTCTCAAAGATGGACTGTACATGATCCATACAAAATGTCACTTGCTTTGTTATTTTCAGAGCAAGAAAAAGTCAAAGTCTAAAGTAAGCAACCTTCCTGTTGCATGAGCATTTGCACATCACGCACAAAATTCATTTTGGAGTCACATAAGGCTGCATGGCGGCCCGGAAGCGAGTGGTTAGCGCATCGGCCTCACAGCTCTGGGGTCCTGGGTTCAAATCCAGGTCATGTCCATCTGTGTGGAGTTTGCATGTTCCCCCCGGGCCTGCGTGGGTTTCCTCCGGGTACTCGAGTTTCCTCCCATATTCTAAAAACATGCATGGTAGGCTGATTGGACACTCTAAATTGACCGTAGGTATGGCTCGGAGTCAGCTGGGATAGGTTTCAGCACCCCCCGCAACCCTAATGAGGCTAAAGCGGTTCAGAAAATGAGACGAGAGATAAGGCTGCATGTTGTGTGATTTCTTATGCTTTGCCCTATCTAAACAAATGTATTAAGCGCCCTCTTAGTTTTTGTAGTTTCAAAAAATGTATTTAATCTGACCTTTTTTCCCCCCCAGAAACACCACGCGTCAGAGCCTCTTGCCGAGAGCCAGCTCTCCGGCCAGCCAAGTTCAGACGTTGTACCAACATCTACACGGCAGGGAAAGAAAAGCTAGACCACTCACTGACAGGTATGGCTCATTCTCGCCACTTAATAAGTAGGAAATGTAGCATGATCACAGTAAAAGGCTTATACAAATGACTTCATTGAAGTACCTAGTTTTCTTCTGTGCGAAACAGTCAACAAGAATTTAATTAAAAAAATTAAAGACCCTATTTTCTGCCCTAAAAGACTTCATCTTTCTCAAAAGCCAGCAATCAATCCCCTACTACTACTACTACTACTACTACTACTAATAATAATAATAATAATTATTATTATTATTATTATTATTATAGTACTACTACTACAGCTCAATGTAATGGATGTATAATACAACCTCTAACCACTATTACTACTACTACTATATAGCTCAATCTAATGGATGTGTAACCCAATGTCTTACTACTACTGCTACTGCTCCTACTACCCCCAACTACCACCACTACTACTAACAGCCTGTACACATAATAATAATCCAGTTCCCCTTATATATATTGAATACATTTTATGATCGGCCATTCTTACTGCAGAAAATACAGTTATCGAATTGAATGCAGGTTTGTTTGCTTGTTTTTTTACAAGTACAAAAGAGGGAGAAAAAAAATAATTAAATGTTTGTGATACAGGTTGCTGGTGCCGTTTTAACCTCAAGATGCCTTTTAGGACGCACCAGCAGGAACCCTACGCTCTGCATTGAGATTCTATTTTACTCAATCAAGGTTGTACACTAGGTGAACAACAACCTAAACACACACACACACACACATGCAAGTATACAACTAAGTCTTTCTTGCTTGGTTTCAATTTTAGTCGAGGAGCTTTTTGATGATGGGAAAAACTGATTCTGATCCAATTTTCCATTTATAGTTTGCTGGTCAATGTGGATAAATAAGAAGGGTGTCGTCCATGTCACGTTTTAGTTCTCCTGCGCCACAATCATACACAGCGCAACATCTGTGTGAGACTATCACAAGCGGGATAGAGTGCGTGTATAGTATTAAAATGTTGTGCAATGCTCTATGCAAATGGTCATTGTTTTTCTATCATTATACCCTTAAGTGCCATTAAGACGCTAGTGTACAGCTTTGATCACTTTCTTTTTTATTTACAAATATGCAGAGCTTAATAGGAAGCTTAATTCTTTGCAAGTGTCATTTAGAGAAGCATTGATGGGGTCTTTGGTTTATATTTTTGTAAAAAGTACTGGTGTCCACAATTGCACTTTGTAAACCAAGGTGGCGTTTACAACCAACTGTAAAAAAAATCAAAAATGGAATAAAAATATATATATGACTCTATATATAAGAAAACACTGTATGCTTACAAAGGGCTTTGATTATCTTAAGTAAATAAATTCAAAGACTATTTTCTGCTCTGTGGTTTGTTTGCGTATGCGTTGGGAGATGTGCGATATTTTAGATATGGGAATATTAATTGAATCTAATTGGTCTAATAACAGCGTATGTGTATTTTCAACTTGATTTGTGTCTAGAAAAAAATTAACACAACAATATCTTTAATAAATGTCTCCTAAAGGTGGAAGGCTGTGTATGTGTAGTATTTGTATGACAAACCCGAAGAGAGGAAAAAAAACAACAACTCCTGACTTGGTGGTTTTGACACTCTGCAAAAGGATATAGCAGCCCACTTCCTGTTCACTTTGGAGGTCTTAAACACATATATTTTTCTAAAAGTATTGAATGTTAAAAAGATTTTTAGCCACGATCCTGAATGATTGATTGTGATGCAGATAAGTTGAAATCATAAATAAAGACAAACAATTCATTGAAATTCAAATTTCTCATTTGTGTCGATTTTTCATACTATCCGCACATCCCAAATTTAAGAATTTAAAAAGTATTGTGCCCATGATTTGCTTGATTGAGTTTAAATATTTGAAATAATGCAACATGAATTACAAATGGTTCACTTAGGTCCAAATGCGCTTTTATTTTAAATATGAAAAAGAGCTCAAATCAAGGAATCAAAAATAGGTTGCATTTACCACAAATTAAATAAATGTATGTAAAGTGAACATCAGAATCATTTGAGTGCTTTTAAATGAAATATGGTCAAGTTACAAGAGTAACATAGAATTGTATATTCTTTGTGTAAAAAAAAGAGAAACAGTACTATATTTTTAGCACATTTCTACAGTGAGATAAATACACAATTTGTTAAATCCATATTAAAAAGTCCACTACACATATCGTTTTACATCACCATTAACTGCTGCAATTAATCGTGTCTCATGTGTATTTATTAATAAGCATAAACTATTTTGATTTCAGATATTGTTTTCAACAAAATATGGCAAAATTCAGATCATAATTTTTTTACTCGAAATAATTACCGCTAAAAGTCACCTACCGTGGACTTGTAAAAAAGGGGAGCTTTTGAATTATTCTGAAAACCTTTTTATACATCCATTTTCATCTCAGAGCGATACGTCCACATAATATAATATTTGTAAAAGTGTACAGTGATCATGTGTTCTGCTGCTGTTGTTTTTCAACAGGCATTTTGTTCCGTGGCCTGAAAAATACAGAAAAGCTTTTTTAGATGAAGACGTTCTCGAGGTAGATAACCATCAATTGTACTTTTCTGTTTTGTTATCCATTTGCTATATATATATATAAAACACCATATTATCATACTAATTAACTAACCTATTAATTCACATAAGAATGAACGTGCATTTTTATTTAATTTCCCCACACAACTCCAAAATAGACAGAGTTAAACCACAGAGTCTGTCTCAAATGTAGGCCACAATTTAAATGATAACAATTACTAAACTACATAACTAAATAATTCAACAACACACCTCTTCTTGTGATGATGCGGGCACCGCCGTGTCTTAACTTCTGCAATACGTAACAAGAAACCCCAAACATTTGAAGTTTAGTCAAGTAAAGCTATTTTCCAAAGTGTAAAGAATCAATTGTGAATTATAATGGGATGTGACATAGGAATTTTGTACGTGAATATATTACTGAATGGCACTTACGATTGCAGTACACTAGAATAATGCAGATGACCAGCAAAAGAAGGAAACAAGTGCCTGCCAGTGGAATCAGTATTAAGAGACTGCACATCAAGTCATCGCCTGAAGAAAAGTATATATTTATACTTGAGGTGTTTTCAAACACGGACTGTGGACTGGGAAGGACATTAATAATGCTTTACCTTGCATATTAGCATCCCCACAAACACAGGGCGAAGTGGTTGTGGATGGATTGAGTTCGATGGTCTCCACCATCAAATTTGGGGAAGTTTTAACTGTTTGTAATAAAAATAAATACATAAAAAGGTTTCCTATAGTCAAACAATGCTCTGTCGGTAGAATGCGCTCAATCATTTGAACGAGGTATAAAAATATAAATATAAATTCACCTCCAGTCAATCGGGTGACGGGTCCAAACTTCATTTGGTTGTCTTTGAGAGTTACACAGCTGTAAATGCCGCTGTCCTGAGCTTTTCTGAAGGACTTGAGTATGAGGACATTATCACGGATTTTTGTCACTTGAAAGGTGGATGAGAAGGAGCCACTCGATGACTTGGAGAGGCCATTGTTGGAGAAGGATGCCAGGAACTCCATGCCAGAATGGTCCAGTACTCGAAACCACATAATCATCGAGCCCAGTTCTAAAGGCTTGCAAGTAATTTCAACCGGCTCCCCTTCTTTGCATATGTGCTCTTTGCCTTCTCCTGCAGTTAACTCTGAAAGACAACACGATGTGGGAATCGTCCATCAAGTCCATAACGTGGCGTGCTAAATATTTCTGGTCAAAATGAATACTTACCCTTGTAAAATAAGAGCAGGGTCAAAACGCAAATCCACTGTTGATCCATTTGAGAGAGCACGGCTACGTTGGTGGTGTCAAGATTGCACTTGTAAAGGAGTAGACGTGCAAACACACCCCTCTTGAGGTGTCAAACGGCCTCATCGCACCACATACGAGTGCATCGAGGTTGCGCTCTACATAGCAGTGTGTTGAAAAAGTTTTGCTGATCTCCATGTCACCTGCTTTATGACATTTTGTACCCAACCACAAAGTAAATGAGAGTAACACACATGTACGTATACAAGACAACCCCAGTTCTAGTTGTGATGAAAAAGATATGTACAATACAGTAGTGTGGGAAAATAAAGCAAATTTTCTAGTATTCTTGATTCATGATCTTCTCTAATGTCTGTTTCATTTCCTTTTCTCTGATGGTAAGTCAATACTGTAAAACGGTAAATAGTGGTCAGTGCATTCACTGTGTTGTTGATTTTCATCTATTCCACGACAGGAAGACATCAAATACAACGCAGAAGCAAGTCTGAATAATTTTCGGCTGGTTCATGATCTAATGTTTTTAATCATCATTCAATTTGGATTTTGTTCTGTCCCTGCACATTAGTATTTATTTTTACTCACATGATGGGATTAGTTTGCTGCTTCATTGTGGATCACTCCAAGTTGTGTATGCTGTATAATAACTTTTGTACAGGATTTTTTTTTATTTTTAAGTAGTACTTTTTTGGTAAAACCAATCTTATTTTTCCCATTCTGGCTCTGAGATAAGATTTTATGCTACAGGGCCTGTAGAACTGATTGTGAAGACCTCCAGGTAGATTTTTGACCCTGGCAACAAATAATGGCTGAAATTTAATTGGTTAAATGCTTAAATATGAAAACACACCTGGAAACAGCGCAAACTAGGGGAAAGCAATGAAAGAAAGCTCACAGACAATTTGGAATTTTTTAATAAGTATTCATGGACTGATGGTCCACCACTGAGTTATTGTATACTACAATACAATGAATCATTCTTTGTGTTTCAAATGTTACATTTTTTTATGGAGACAGATGGCCTGGAATAAAGGTGAGCTGATGTAAAATACTAAGTAAAATGGGCGTGGTTACGCCAATGACGAGCAGCTGCGTAAATTACGCACATGCGCAGAATCTCGCCCTATGAAACAGCGTCATGCTAATGGACGACTAGCACGACGAGGTAAGGTGTAGAGAAATTTACTCTCCTAAGTGCATTTTTATAACGGTACCGGTAGATTTTTTTAGGCATCAATTGAGCCAAAAACGCCAACAAATCTGTTAGTTTAATGCCATCTTGAACACACCGTTGACAACAAAGTTTGGGCTCCTTGTGTGCCGAATGTGACTAGTTAGCTTAGCATTAGCGTCACAATGACGCCAATTGACTTTAAAAGTATATTGTCCGTTTTCTCCCCATTATTTAGTCGTGTCGAAAGACTTTTAATTTAATCAAACAAAGCCGAGACATCAACGTACAGTTTGCTGGGCAAAGTCGCACTCAAAAATAACATCCAGAAGCATGACTTAGTTTCCTGGTGTGTTGTTTGTAATTATAATTTTCACTCCGAGTGCTAAACACACCCGTTTCCAGTTTGTAATTGTTCTGTTTTCACACACATCTATTCAAAAAATGTTAAGCCAACTTTCTCTTAGCTGTTCCTAGTGCTGTATGTTTAATCGCCTTTTCTGGAAAAGGGAAAATAGCACGGAGCACTCAGACTTATTTATATTTATCTTGATCGTTTATTAAATTTCTTGTACAATTTTTCTTTGCTGTAATAATTGTTTGGCAACTCCCAAATAGCATGGTTAAATCAAATTTTCCTTTTTTAGCGTCAAGATACAGCTCTTCCTGGGTCCCCAGATCACTCACAACCTTGAGGTTACAGGGGAGGAGACTGGGCCAGATCAAGGTAACACTAGTTTAAAAAAAACACCTAAGCCTATCTGTTAAATCTCCAGTCTCTATATCAGGGGTCAGGAACCTTTTTGACAGAGAGAGCCATAAACAATTCATGTTTTCTAATGTTATTTCTTGAGAGCCATTCTCAGAATTGAAAAGTAAAAATACATGAAGTGTGTTTTTCATCATTTCACCACTTTTAAAGTACAAAAAGTCTCAGAATTCTTTTGACAACATTGTTATGCTGTTGCTAATAAATCAGTATCAATGATATCATGCATGCAGAAGAGTGATAAAAAACAAAATTATGATTAAAGTGGTGGTAGAGGTAGTGTCAACGCCACAGTGACGCTCATTTTAGTGCGTTCGGGACTCGGCTCTCTCACCAGTGATTTCCATATTTTACCTCACAGGTTAGTGGAGAGCCATACGCACCTATGGAAAGAGCCACATATCGCTCCCGAGCCATGGGTTCCCTACCCCTGCTCTATATGATAACTTTTGCTTGCATCAGGCCTTTGTCCAGACTCCGGAGGACCAGGTGATCTGACCAGTTTGCCCACTTGATGTTCCATCTCTGAACTCTGGCAATCTTCTGAGAGGTACATATATTTGTTTATTGTAGAATATCCAAATTAAAACATTATCTTATGTGAAATCAGATCTATTTTAGTGGTGGTTTCACTGACTAAAGTTGCAATTTTCTAATAGGTGAAGTCCAGAGTTCTCTGGCTCATGGTGGCAAAGTGAGAGGACAGACCCCCAAGGTAAGAAGTATCTTATTTTTAAAGATTTAAGCCAACAAATAAAGGAGATTTGAGCAGCAATTGTCTTTTTTAAAACACTTGGGGGGAAAAAAGACCTAAAACCCTTTCATGGGTCTTTTTTTTAATTGTTCTATTCCTAAGTATTTTGTTGAAATCAGAAGTTTACACTTAGAATAATTCATCTGCAATTTTTTTTGGCTAAGTGTTAATTTTTGGAAATACAACAATTAAGTTTTTAAAATTTTATTCTAAGTGTAAAAATCTGCAATTGTTTCTATGTGTTTAACTATTTTAAGGCCATTATACTTGTTCTTAAAATATTTCCAGTGTAAAAATTTGATCTTTTGTCTGCAGGTGGAGAAAAATAAGATGGACTACATCAATTCTTCAATGTGATTTTAAGTGTGTTAATAAAATTTTGAATACATCATGTTACTTGTATTCTTTTGTTCGGTAAATGAAGAATATGACATGTATAAATTTCAAGAACTTTTATTTTTCCACAAACTGGTTCACAATTCTTCTTGGAGTGTAATCATCCACCGGTAAATGGACAAGAAATCTGGAAGAAAGAGTCAGACAATGTAAAAAAAAAAACTACTGACAATCAGTATTCAGTCAATTTTTTTTAGATATTGAACTTGGGTGGAAATCTAGAAGCAAATGAACAAGTCAGACACCAAGTTTAATATTTAAACTAAAATACTGGGTACCAATTAAGTCAGTAGGTTTTTTGTCAAAAATGTTCTGACTTAATTAGTACCCAGTCAATTGTTTTTAGATATTCGACTTGGGTGGAAGAAAATGAACATGTCAGACACCAAGTCCAATATCTAAAAAAATAAACTGGGTACTACTAAGTCAGAACATTTTTGACAAAAAACCTACTGACTTAATTGGTACCGAGTATTTTAGTTTAAATATTAAACTTGGTGTCTGACTTTCATTTTCTTCTAGATTTCCACCCAAGTCCAATATCTAAAAAAATACACTGGGTACTAATTAAGTCAGTAGTCTTTGTCAAAAAAAAATCATCAAAAAGATACTTACCAGTAAGGCCCTTCCCATAATGCCACTCAAGTGTCAACTCTCCTTTCCTCAGTCAGCACTGCAAAAGAATGCACAACTTTAAAGCAACAAGAGGGGAAAATGGAAATATTAAACATACCCTTCTGATGACTTTGATACTCAGGTTTGGTTTGCTTTTTCTTTTTGTCAGAGGCAGAAACTCAAAAATAAGAGTCTCTATAACAGGGAGCTCCTATCCAGTATGTCTTCCAACACACCAAAATCAAATGATCAAGCTCTTGGCTTGCTGATGAGTTGATCATTTGATTCAGATGTGGTGGGAGATATGGAAAACAGACTGGACAGGGGCCCTCGAGGACCAGAGTTTGAGACCCCTGCTCTGCAACAAGTACCAGTGGGGGGACATTGGTGTCAAAGATTGTTCCATTCATCGTGTCACCCTTTCTTTAGCGTTACTTTGGGTGGATCCTGAAGAGAAGCAAGATACAAAATGAGCAAGTTTAGTACACATGACATGAAAATAAGAAATAACCAGAACACTTGGGTCTTACCTCATCCACAACTGCCTTGACTTCTTTGGTCTTCGTCAATTTTGACAGCTTTCACCACCTCCATCTTCGCGGCTTTAAAAATCTACAAAACACTACAGCATGATTATGAAATTGCTTATTTAACTAACCACTTTGATGCACAAATGTCTCACATTCATTTCCAATGTTATTCCATCCTGGATGAGTTTTTCAGTCAATCATTTCAAATCCATTATTTATTTTTAAATAAATATCCCAAAAAGTCATCATTGCTTCTGTTCTCTTCTTGCACTGAGGGAAAAATGGTTATTTATACCATATGTTTAAACTTGAGTCGAAAATGACCGCTGCACTATTGTTGAATGAATGTCTCACTTAGGTTTTGTCAAAACCACATTTAAAACTAAACATGAAAAGGGCAGGCCCTGAGGTCTTCCTTTAAGAGATAGGGAAAACAAGCCCAGGGCAAAGGTATATTCTACAAGTACTTTTTATTCCTTACACCTCCACTGATGGCATTTGTGTGAGTGTGACTTATCCACACAGGTTCTTGCTATTAAAAATCAACACTAAGCCTGTTAGTGTGTTTTCATTAAAAATGTGAATGTATCAATGAAAAACAAGCTAATTGAGCAAAGCCGTGAATACTAAACGCCGACGTGTAATTATTACACGGATAGAGAAAATAGAATATAAATAAATGACTCACTTTCCTGAAAAACAGCTCGTAATGGCGTCGAGAAGCTGCTCATTTTTGGCCGTTTTGGCCACATTCTTCATGTTTCCCAGCAGTCTGTGCTCGTTGAGGAACTGAAACACACAATGGAATGATTCCTTTTAAACATAAAGGGTTATTGGTAACGCAATGTAGCCAATTTGTTAGCAAACATTTTTCTGTCTCCATCTGCGTGGAGCGACATCACGCGATCGAAGCAACCTACCGTCAAAAAGCACTCTTAAAATGAGAACTGGGGGCTTCGAAATCCCCAAATGACAACGTACCGAATGCGCTGCATTGTCCAGTAAGAAGTTTATCAGGTCTTTCTTCGGTAAATCGTCACTTCTGAGCTGCTCTGCAGTCCACAGCCATACTGGCTCCTGGCTCATCCGCCATTTTGAAGATGACGGCGCCCATTTGAACTCTGACCTCGGCCACGCCTATTAAAGATAGACACACACAAAATAGTTTTCTTAATAACGTGCATTAGACAAATACACGTTATTATGAAAACAATGTAGTATTTGTGTGTCTATTTTTGGGGCATTTTACATGTACACCTTCAGTATTGCTACGCCTGAATCAATCCAACCCTCAATAACTATTTTATGGCTATAAAACATTTACTGCAACTACAGCTGTGACACATAGAAAAAAGCGTCAATAATAACTTCATACAATTAAATATTATATAGGATATGTATATTTTCTTGTGCAGTTCGCTACAGATAGTTTGGTAGCTCTGGCTAGACCAACTCGAAATCTGATTGGTTAAAGCAACAGTATTATCAACGCTTATTTTATCCTGCAGGGCCTCCAGGTAGATTTCTGACCCTGGCAACAAATGATGGCTGAAATGTGATTGGTTAAATGTTTTTAATCTGTTAGATTACATACAGTATAGCACGGCAAACCCTGTTTTTTTAAACATAAACATGCATTGTTTTTCATTGCAAGAACAAAATTCATGAAAGATGTATGTCTTAACGATGTCATGTTCATCATCATGATTCTTTCTTTCTTTATTTCCTTTCCAAACTGTATTGCCTCTGTGCAGAGTTTGTGGTACATGTTGTGGTACTTTTGTGGTCTTTTTGTTCCAGAGTGCAAACGAGGATCTCAAATGGTAAACAAGGTTTGAGTTTCTTGCACACAGGAAAGAGTCGTACTTCTCTCGCACAGGTGTGCGTATACATATACAAAAGGAAATGTATTTTGCTTATAGGTGGAACTCAAACTCAACATCTGCAGAGACAAAAGAAATGCAAAGCGCTTTCCATTCATAATGCAGTAGCACATTACATCCATCAACTTTCAACCTACATTAGAGGTTCTGTATTTAGATTAAAATATGTAGAAAAATACTGCATAAAATTTATGAGATGGAAGTCGTCATCAACACTGCAAAGCGACTGCAGGTGCAAATAAAAAGTATTTAAAGTTTGTTTTGTATTGAAATATTTAAACATTTAGTAGTATACATTTACGAACATTTCCACAAAATATCAAATGCTTGATTTTTTTAGAATTTTTTTACAAACAACAATAGAAAGCGGAAATACAAAGTCATCATTTCTTAGTTTAGGAACACAATCCATGAACACAGTTTCAACTACTATTTAGCAAATATTTGAAAAGTGTTTGACATAACATTCTTACTTTGGCACGGATTCCTTTTGCAATTTTTTTTCAACAAAAAAAATGAAAATAAATGTTTCTTGCAGAGTCAGCAAACATTGAAATTCAAAAAGCCTACTTAACAGGAGCTTATGCTATATACTTACTTTACAATATGGTGAGAACATTTTTTGGGAAGTCCTACAAGAATCAATGCATACAGACACAAAAAATGTATTATTATTCAATATTATAGTCAATTTTTGTTTGTTTGTATTTACAAACCACTACATTAGAACTAATGTTTAGAATACTCACGGCTAAAGAAGAAGAGGGTGCAGAACAGTGTGATCATCAGAAATGTGAAGAGACCAGCCAGGGACCAAAACGGAAGCCAATCACAATCGCCCGCTGCACAACATTCAGTAGTAAAAACAATAATTGTGTCACAGGTAAATTAGAAAACAAATCATTTGATGAAAAATGTAAAAAAAATAGTGATCTGATATTCTTTTGCTTATTTTATTGCCGTACGATCTACCATGAACATTTTTGACAAACTGCGCGCAAATGATTTACCTGCTGGTGGGTCGCTGCAGTTACAGTCATGTTTGTTGGATACTGCTGATTCAGATGGTATGGTTGGGCGCATTTCTGTGAGGAGGGATGTAAAAATGAAATGAAGAGGCATTATGACAAAGAGAAAATTTCTCATATTGGTATATATATAAATAAAAAAAATATTTCCAATAGATATTACAAAAATACTAAAATAACCGTTCAGCTTTTGGAATTACAATGAAACAAAAAACTATTGTATGTATATATATATATATATATATATATATATATATATATATATATATATATATATATATATATATACGTATATATATGTGTGTGTGTATATATATATGTGTATGTATATATATATATATATATATATATATATATATATATATGCATATGTATATATGCAATAGTTTTTTGTTTCATTGTAATTCCAAAAGCTGAACGTGTATACGTATCCTATATATTTAATTGTATGAGGTTATTATTGACGCTTTTTTCCATGTGTCGCAGCTGTAGTATATATATGTATATATATATATATATATATATATATATATATATATATATATATATATATATATACATACACACACAAATACATATATATATATACATACATACACATACACACATGTACATATATATACACGCATATATACATCAACGGAAACTACCATAAAATAGAAAAATTAGATGAAAGTCTTAAATAATTTCTACAATAGAAACAGTCAGAAGTTTGAAGATAATGTTCTCAGAATGAAACTGACAGCTGCCTAATCACATTTCCGCACATGTAGAACATCAAGAAGCATTTTTCAGAATACAAACCTCCAGGAACAAGACGAGCACCAGTCAGCCACACTTCTTTATCGTTCTTGTCGAGCACGAGACAAGAATAAGTTCCAATGTCCTCTTTTGTCACATTCATGATTTGTAGTATGAACTTTTCCGATTTTCTTTTGCTGAACTTGAACTGATTGGCATCCACATCGTCGCCGTGAACCATACGATTGGCAACGCTCAACCTGCCCAAATATTGAACCTTATTATGGCTGGGCAGCGTGCGAAACCAGAAGACCATCTCGCAGGAGTTGCTCTCCGGGCATTGGCAGTGAATGAACTCAGTTGTGAGGAGCTGAGTGTAGAGGACACTTGCTGCAGTTTGTTCCAAGGTCTGCCCCGAACCTATAGCGAGAGGCAAAAATGAAACGTGCGTTAACCAGACTACATTTTACACAAAATTTACACTGACGCACATTTTCTTAGGCCTTTTGGTAACCCAATCAAACACAAGACAGGCTCCTTGTTTGAGACTCATGCCAGACCTACAAAATCTGCTATGAAAGGACAAATTTTGAACTTTCTCATCTCAATTTTTAAAATATACAGCCTGCAAATAAAAAAAAAACATTAAATAACCTTGAATCTCCACACATATTCAACTATTCTTATTCAGACTGATGATTACAATTATACAATTGATGATAAGGAATCATAGTATGCAGATAGAATGAGATCACCTTCGTAAAAAAGGTTTCCGAACGGGATTCTATGTAAACATACGTAAACGTGCATAACCAGTGACATAAACTCACCCAACGACCAAATGAATGGTGTGAGCAGAGTCCACAAAAGTGGCGTTGCTTCAAGAACAAGGGTTCGTAGCATCGTTGATCTCGTCGTGTGGAGACTGAGAGGGAGTGCCGATCATTTCATTTTATGACAATAGGCGGGTTCAATGTAAAATCATCATGGTAACACCATGCCTAATGTAACACGCATTTCATACTGTACTGTGCTGTATGTATAACACACCAGCCCCTTCACTTTCCTCAGTTACCATATTGTCAGTGATTTTCAAAATGTATTTGCTCAATAAGAGTGACAGTTATTACAAGTTATAATTGGAATGCTGAACATGTACCATTGCAAACGAATATTATAAAAAAGTCAATATTAATAATACATCAATTACCTTTTAGATTAAGTTCTGGATGTCAGTTGAAGCTTTTCTCAATGTACATCTTGTGGTTATTTGTGCAACATTATTGTTTTTGTTAAATCCTTTTAAAGTCAGCTCTTAGTAAATCTCATGAGTGTATTCCACATATTACATTGCTTATTATGGTGACTACTTATGTATTTATTATTATTATTTATTGATTGTTGGTTGTTATTTGTGCACATTCCTACTTATATATGTTGTTGACCATTTATTTATGTATTATTTATTTTTTTATTATTTATTTGCTTGTTTGTTATTTGTGGACTTTGTGGTGAAGCTTTAAATCTCATTATACTTGTAGAATGACAATAAAAGCATTCAATTCAGATACGCAGACGATAACGTTGATAGAAAAGAACAACGCAAAGAGTGTGACATCAAAACAAAAAAGGAAAAATAACAACAATGTCATGTTTAGATAAAGCAACTGTGAGCGACGAGACATTCAAGTTGAATTTTAACATAGCAATTGTTTGCACTCCTGTGGTCTCAGGTGCATAACCTCACGCTCAACGGAGGCCTATACACCCAACTTCAAATAATGACCTAAAATATCAAAACAGGCAAAGACATCTGGATGAAAACCTTTTTTTTGTCTTCCTTCACACAAAAGAGTTGTGGAATAATTGCTGCTAGCAAAGCAAATGCATGTTGTTGAGGTTTGTTTGTTTTTCTACAACAGCATCTCTCAGTCGCTCGCACTCATGATTTTATTCCAATTAATCTATTAGAGATTTGTTTTGAATCAATTTAAAGAAGCCAGACCAATTTCAATGTCCAAGAGTGTGTGCATGTGTTGGTGTTCTCTGAAACGAGAGGATGTGGGTCTCCTAAAAAGTCGACCACTCGACTGAGATAGGGAATGAAACTGCAGGATTCTACGAAAAAAAAGGCTCTTGATGCTTAAGCGGGTTATTTTCACATCACTCCACTATTAAGCGTTTGTCAGATTTAGAATCTGCCATTGAACTACATTTTACAACAAAATTATAGGTGATGTTTTGCTTTTTCCAGATTGTATTATGCATCTAAAGGTTTTGCTGCAATCTTTTTTTTTAAATTAAAATGGTGTTGGGGTTATTCTGGGATATTATTATATATGTGCATATTAATCATTATATGTATGTGTGGAATATTAATCATTATATGTATGTGTGGAATATTAATCATTATATGTATATGTGAAACATTAATCGCTCAGTATAACGTTACCCAGGACACTTTCCCCCCTGCAGCTGGCCCCGAGGACATTTAATTGTTTTGAGGACTATTGACCTGACAGATCACACAGTCCCGGGCCGAGGACTATTGATCTGAGTTCGCAATGAAGATCTGTGAAGGACTCTTAAATTGCTTTGACTTGGATTCCGGCAGATGTCGATAATCGAATCAACTTCCGAAAATACTTGCATATTGTTTTAAAATAGTGTCGCTCGTTTCACCTTTTATGGAAATTGTATACCTATTAATAAATCTAATGGCATCAATATTAATTCAGGCATCACAATATAAAAAGAAAAAAAATGTATGATAAACAAACTGACAACAAAACATAGTTTTGTAGCCCGTAGCTGTAATTGGTACTTGAGATTTAAAAAAACAACAACAACAAAAAGCGGCCACTCTTGCTGCTCAAGGATTATAAGCCCCAATACGCAATTCTGATCTGTCATATTCTTTTCAATTGTATTTTAATTGTACGAGGGAACATTCACACCAGCATCAAATAAAAGTGAAAATTGATTATAAAGCTATCAAATATTATATTGGGTGTGAAACACCTTAAAACATTAAGCAATATATCAAGTGGAATCATTTATGTCTTAATTCAACTCAATCTTTGCATTTGAAAATATATGAGTATCATTGCTCTTGAATGATCCTAAAACGGTTTAATAAATAAATATTTTCAGTCCACTTCCTGGATTTAAAAGCCAAGAATGGAATCATCCCACAACTTTTCCTCCTCCGTCCTATTATCTAATATTTTTGCTTTCTTCTTATCTTTCCTGGTTTTAAAATGGTCTTGCTCTGCCTGTCTTTCATCCGCCTGCACATTTTCTTCTATCTCTTGTCTGCTTTCCAGCAAGTCAGCGGCATCCTTCGCCCCGTCCTCACCCTCAAATTCTTTCTTTTCTTGCGGTCTCTGCCTGGTGTGATATTTGCGCTTTTTTCCCCTCTCTCCCCCCACTTCTTCGTTATCATCTTTCCTCCTCTCCTCCGGGCGATCATCTCTCGCCCTGTTTTGTTGCCTGTGCCTCGTCTTGTCCGAGTTCGTCGTTCTTGATCGTCTGCCTCTTTCCCTGCGGGATTTTTTGCTCCTCCTCTTCTCTCTCTGCTTGCGTTTCGCCTCGTCGCTATCGCTCGCCTCGCTGCTAGTGTAAGAGGAAAAGGACGAGGTGGAATGCGAGGAGGAGCTTGAGCACTTTCTACGTCTCTTTGTCGATCGAGCAGTCGACTGCATAGATGGCTTCGAGTATGGGGAAGATGTTTGGTAGCGTTCCCAACAGTCTGAAAACCAGGGAGTGCCCATATACGGAGGTTGGAAAGTCTCTAAACTGAACTGAGGGGCATGATGGGGCAGGTCAGGGTCATGCGTGAGGGAACAGTTGTCAATATTCTGGGGATGTTGGTGTGTCATGTGTTCGTTCTCCAGATTGGATATTGTTTCTACTTGGTCACCTTCATACTGCGTTTCATCCTTGCATAGAATCGAGCCGATCTTAGGGTCGATGCCACGAGCTTTTTGGACTTCGATGTAATGTGCAAGTTGATCAGCAAACGTGTTAAAGGATTTCTTTTTGGATTTGCACAGTTCAAAGACCTTTTTCTCCCTGGTGAACAAACAAAACATTGTTTTATTTTGCTTTTTTTAAATTTTATTTTAAAATAGCTTGTAATTATCATGAACAAATGAAATCCTTGCAGCTAAAAAAAATACCAGGTACGATATCTGTGTTCGGCTGCAGTATCTACCAATGACTGAGTACCCAATTATTCTTGTTTTGATTGTAAGGTATAATATGAATCAACCAAAAGACTATATGGTGCGTGTTATGAACTGTACAGCAAGCTTACCTTATGTAATGCTTGTTCCCTTGCATGTGGGATTTGTACATCTCCACAGAGTTGAAGTGTGAATTACATATGGCGCACGACAGAGGGTCTTCTGCCCAAAACAAATCAGGGGGTAATGAAATCTAAAGCACAAATTGCTTCCAACCATCTTAGATATGCCATGATTTGGATTTTTGCAGTGCATGGCTTAATCTTTTTTTTACCCATCGTTACCTTTTTGAAGTTCTTTAAGCTTTTCCATCATCTGCAGTCTGGCTTTGTTCCTTTGGTGCTTGCGGCCATTATAATGTTGCGTTGCCATTCGGCCATTATTGAAGGACATCTCACACAAGACACAGAACTTGTTTGGGTCCGATATAACTGCATTAGAATTCGTGGCCGGGTCTGTACAGTCCCCCGATCCCGACAACGAATCTTCAGCGGCACGGTCACCCGATGGCTTGGGTGTAGTACTGACCTCTGTTGAATCTAAGGGAAATCAATTCAAAATGATTGTCAATCGGCATCATTGCTTCTGCATTCGTGTTAATTTGACAATCGGCATCGCTAATGCGTTGCTAATGCGTTTCTCCTAACGTACGCTTACCCGTTTTAGAAAGACTTTGTTTTCGGAGATTTTTGTGGTGGACTCTGCCCTCGTAATGTGACTTTGCCACCACAGTGGAGCTGAAGACCATGTTGCATAGCTCACAGAAACGATCCTTGTCATTTGGCATGCGGTGCTGGAAAAAAATGGGGGACAATTTTTGTTCTGTGCTGTAAATAAATAAATAAAAAGGGAAATCCGCGTCTATCAATCAAAGCAATCCTTTGAGTTAAGACTGCAGCTTGTGTGGGTCCCCCTATCCGAAATGTATATAACATGTGCTAACCACCAATCCAGAAGGCTTTTTGTTCCTCATTTCATCCCTCTTGCTATGCAGGTACATTCTCAACTTCTGGGCATGTTTTTTCCCCTGAAAAGGAAATGGGTGAGAGATATTATCATGAGGGTTCACAAGGTTATTAATCTTCCATGTTGGGAGAAAAAAAATATAAGCCAAACCTCATAATGTGACAGCCGCTGAGACTTAAACAGTAGCACAGCATTACACACATGGCAGAGTTGGTCAGTCAGGAGACCTTTAAGGAGTTCTTCATCACTCACATTTCCTGAATGGAAAAACATAGTGCTTCAAGAAGAGTGTCGTGAGGAGATTGCAAGAAAAAAAACTGCTTAACACCCGCGCTGTAAATGGTTTTGAGACCCTGTCATTCAACTGAATAACAAAATGTCTCTAAACATTTGACTGTGGATGTAGATTAATTAACAGACCCTTGAAAACCATTATTCATACTATAGCGCTACATTTAATTCATTTTTTTTTTGTCCAGTTACTCAGTCTAGTACAAGAAAACCACTATGTATATGGCTGGCACTCTCAAATAGTCATTGAAATAATCATTGAATGTTGTAAAGTTGTGACCTAATTGTTAGTACTACAGTACAGGCAAATTGGATTTAACATCAGGCCAATACATTTGCAGGCTATCACTTAGAATTGTTCATTTTTAAGTTAAGTAGATTTTTATTCAAGTTTATGTTACACATTTTAATTAACACCAATTAGAATTGCATATTATTATGGAGGTTTGCAATATTGTAAAAAATACCTTTTTGGTATGAAACATCTGCCATATTTAATGAACATTAAGGTCAGCCAAAAGTGCTACTGTAATTTCTGTTTTTAGCATGGTGATTCTTGGACAAAAAAAACATTATTTGCTTTTTAAAAAATAAATCATACCTAATGTACAAAGTTAAGAGTCTAAGACACTTTAATATGAACTATACAATGACACACTATTGTACTAAAATAAAACTCAACACTATTTGCTTATAAATAAATCATTTGGTACCACTCGTACAGAATTACATATTTTACTGTCTGAGGTGTGTGGAAGAAAAAATTGCTGACTTTTTAAAAATGAAAATGGACTAAATAAGTGTATTATAACACTGATCATTATTTTAGCATTTGGAGAGCTGTTTTTTTAGAGGTAGGCACTTGGTGTAAAAATAATTACATGAAAAAAACAATTATTTAATATGACGAGTGTTTATATAAACAATATAGACCCCGCCCCCGCGTACCGTTATGACAGTAGCATCAACATTTAAATACCAGCAAACTATGACATCATGCAAAAATCTGAGCCGTTTTTCTTATTCAATGCACAAATAGTGCCTGATTATCAACTGTGTCCTGGGGGGAATATGACAGGACGTATAACCAACATTAGGCATGCTATTATTGTATGAAAAACGATATTAACCAGGGAGCATTTAAGCAAAAACATTAATGTCTGCAGAAACTCTTAAATGTAGTTTAACTTGCCGTTGTGATTTGAAACCACCTATTCACGTACAAACACTTGATCGTATTGAAAAGTATTTGTTTGCACACTGAAAATGCAGGATCATCTTCATTTAAAAAAAAAACCCAATGTTAGTTTTGGATTAAATGGTAAACCTCGATGCTTTACAAGACCTGTCCGATATGATCCTTAAGCTAACTAATTCCAAGTGAGAAGACAGTGAAAACAGGAACAAAAACTGCCTGCTAATAATTCAATGAATTGAAACAACTGTAATTTAAGATCGACACATTTGAATCCTGCTAGCCAGTTAAACGGCTAACTGCTGTTAGCTGGGGAGTTAGCCTGCTCTCCTGTCGCATAACTCTTCAAAAAACACGATCCATCCCAACCTACATCTTTTTAACTAAACGCAATTATAGGAATTGCCTTCAAGCTTATTCTTGTTCTGTGATTGCACTTTTATTTCCCCGTCTCGGTCATAAAAAAATGACATTAGCACTTCGGGCTAAGATGCTATGGCTAGCCACATAGCAAAAAAGCTACCGTCCTGCGTCAGGTCGAACGACAGGCGACTTGTAATTCCCCCGTTTTAGACAAGACTCACCTCCAATCTGGCTACTATCACTTTTAATGTTTATTACTTTATCGGGTGGAGTGGCAGAAGTCGCAAAGGGGGCGTTTTTAATGTTTGTTGGAGCGCCAGACTCCACACGCTGTGGAGTTCTGCCGTTCAGCAAATCCATTTTTGCCCCACCTGATGCGCACGCGTGTTGTTGACATTAAAGCTCTGCTAGCTTTTCCATACCTCGCAAGGTTCGCGGGGGGTGCTGGAGCCTATCCCAGCTAACTATGGGAACTTGGCAGGGGACTACATTTGGGTTGTGTTCTTCATGGTGGTGTAAAGGAAAAAGCTGGAATCAGACAATGAAGGCAGGACTTCAGTGAAATCACAAAAGTATTTAGTATTGGAAATAAAAAGTTACATGAAGTTTTTGTGCAGCAGTTAATAAATACTCAATTCACAAAGTAAAAAAAAAAGGTACAGTGGTACAGAGTTAACAAAAAACAGATGTTAGAAGCAGATATAAACTGAGTACTAGGTATAAATGAAGATTTTATTTGTTACCACAAGGACAATGGATTTGAGTATTACGATTTGAGACCAAAAATACATTGACCGGATTTAAAAGACAACAACACAAAAAAACAGGTAAAAACAGGAGAAAACAAACCACATCATAGGAAAACTCAAATAATCTTCATGTTCGTCAAGAAGTGGATAAGTGGAGAAATAAAATAAAGTGAAGTTTATTGCTGCCACAGACTTAACCGATTATTAATTCAAAAGTTGACATATTTTTTCCCGGCCTATATGATACATTTTACCTGTGCTCAATTAAAGAGTGGAAACTTGAAATTGTTTGTGTGAGTTATAGACTATTATTTTTGTTTATTGATGAAATTGAGAAATTGTCATTTCAAAGGGTTCATGTGTTTTCTTAGTTGGAAATTAATCAATCATTTGTCGTGATGCAGAAGAAACATTCTAGACAAAAATAGGAGTGGAAAAAAAAGTATTTTGAACAAGTTAAATGAACACAAATGCTCAATGGAATCATATTTGAACTGAAAATGAACACACTGAATCAGACTGGAATAAACTAGCTAGAAAAGTTGCTACTTTCTCTTCTCGAGTTCTCTGGTTAAGATGTCCAACTGTAAAGGGAGACATTTATTCAACCACAGCATTCTGGACTATTAATTAAAAGCATCAAATTTCATAATTCCTTTTCTGAAAATAAGATCCATTTAATGTTTGATATTCGCACTTACAAGAATTTCCTTTAGAACACTCCTCCGCTGTGGTCTGGAGTAGGTGCATTCACCTCTTCCACACAGGGTCATCTCCTCTGACATCTGAAAAATATATATAAGATATAAAATATCAGTAAAAGATACGTAAAAAAATAAAATAATAATAAGCTGTATGGAAAATGAATCAATATGGAGAGCATCTAACCTCTGATGTGTCAAAAGAGTCCAGGTCCCGCTTGCCTCCAGGATACCAACCATGAGACCAGTGCTGGCCATTGGACAGCTCAGCTCCGATACAAAGAAGTAGTCCAATCAGTAAAGCCAGCCGTGATACACTCATGATTGTTATTTTATCTAAAAGCAAAATTGAACACCAGTCAAATTTGCTTCTCCTCTCATTTAGTGAAAAAAATCTCATCTTTGGGAGGGTCAGTAATGTGAAAACAGACACAAATCATGGAATAACGCAAACTTCTCACTCCCGATTTGGTACTTTATGGAATAAATTTATTTGGTTTATATCTCTACACTCTTTTTGTGGACAAAATATTTCCTGCTCGAAAGTTTATATTACCTTGTTCATCCTTAAGATCTTAGAACTTCCTGACCACACCCTATTTTTTTTAGCTCTATTTCTTCATATAATATTTCCAAGACATTAATGCCATAGTAATACATAGTTTGATTCAAGGCAGCTCATCTTGTTTGCTAATTTTTTTAGTTTCTTGTTTTCTGGAAATGAGCCTAAATGGCATCGGCAATTACCTTACAAGGGTAACGATTTGGATTCTTCTTTGCTTGTTATTACACATTTGCAAAATCAAATCGATAAATGACTAAAACACAGGTAAAAATATCAGGGCTTACCTTAGGATTCCAGTGATTTCGTCCAAAGGGCCTCAAAGTGTTTTGGGTTGTCTTTGACTTGTCACTTAGTACTTTTCAAAGCTCTACTGAGGAGAAATGTGTCAAGTGCTACTGTATATATGTAGCCTGTATTCCAATGCCCCCACCCTCAGTTTGGCTTGCCATATATATATCCAAACATGACCCCATTTCCTTTTCCCTCAAAGTGGAGAAATGATCATTTTTTGGGGGCATAAGGTGAGGATGACATAGATAATTCCAATTATCTTTTGCAAACAGTAGTGACACCCACAAAGCAAAATTACTACACATAGATTGTTGGTTCATTCTAATCAATAAAAATGACATGTAAAAAAACCAATCTGAATGTGCACTTTGTTTTTAAAGACAGTTCAGCTAAAACTGTTTTTTTGTTTAAATTTATAACTTAGCATGTGGTTTTAATATATCATCATCCCCATGTAGGTCAGGGCTTTACATGAAGATTAATTTCAGCTGATCAAACATGGTAACATCGTACCCTGGCCAAATACAATTTTCTTTTTTGTTTAAATTGCTTGTTCAAATTTGTAGATGTGAAGATGGCACCAGGAATCATATTCTTAGGTCACTCACTCCACTAATTATAGGATTTTTCAGACTGTAGTTGTACATGATGAATGCAGTAGGATTGTAACTTTTTTGTTGCAGGATTTAAAAAATGAATGCCTTTAAGGTCTTTATGCTGTAAATTTTTACACCCTTTTCATACCTAGTTCGAACCAGGAAAAATGGGATTGATTTAACCTCCTATGACCTGGCATCACATTTTTAGTCGTCAAAGACTACAATGTTAAATATTGGACTACAAGGGCGTGGTGTCCACTTATGACGTGGACATTATTTTTCTCAGAATCCGTATCATGTAAAAAGATAATTCTTTGTTTTTACACTCATCAGGTCCCAATTAGCCTAAATATCAAATGGAAAATAAAATGCATTCCTTGCAAAAGTCCAGGTCTTAGGAGGTTAATGTATTTATTACCGTATTTTCACGACTATAAGGCGCACTTAAAAGTCTTAAATTTTCTCCTAAATAGACAGTGCGCCTTATAATCCAGTGTGCTTTATATATATGGAAAAAAATTAAAATGTGTCATTCATTGAGGGTGCGCCTTATAATGCGGTGCGCCTTATAGTCGTGAAAATACGGTATGTTAAAAATGGCACAGGAAAGTATTAAAAAACTGGGGACCTTATAATTTTAGTGTCTGAGATTCCTGTTATGCGGCATTCATGTTCAGATTTGAGTATTTAATATTTGGAAATAAAAAAGTAACTCTGATTGGTCATTGGGGGAATGGGCTTGTGGCAGTGGGAAACCATTTTTTTCAACAAATATTTGGTGATTAAAGAACTACAGGCCCTTCAAGACTAAATAGTATATTCTATATATAACTACTATAGGTCTGATCAACATTTGCACCACCATTCTTTATTCAGATATGAACTTAATGAGCATCAGGTTGTTATCGTGACATGATAGACAAAAGAAAAATCTCAAGCACTTTATTAGTTTCAAACAGTATCTTGCTTAGAAAGGCCTTCTGGCATTATATAATTATATATAATTTTATATACACATATATTCAAATATTGAATAACAAAACACTAAAAACCAACATAGGCAAATAAAAAGTTGGGTTATCTTAAGACAATTATACCAAATTAGAAATGGCAAACAAGACATTTCAAAATGGTCCCATTCACTATACATTTTTTTTTCTTATAAAAGAGAAAAATTAGGTGGGCAGGGTAATAAAATAAGCAAAGCAGCACACAGGAATTCATATAAATAACCTTACATTATGTACAAAAGTAGGGGGCTAATTCTAATTGGAGCAACGGGAAGATGATAAAAGGTTAGTGAGGAAAAAGGCATAAGCGAGTGCATTTGAACACCAAGACATTAAAGAGGAGCTAAGAGGAAAATAAGACTCCTATCCATGAATTGGTTTCCCTTGGTACTGTTATGCATGACACCGATAACTTCCTTTGCTACTTTTGGTTTATTTCCAAAAATATTGGAAGTACTTTGCACCTAAAAGTGGTAGTTTTTCTTAAGCAACTTGCCGATTTAACTTCTCTGAAAACTAGAAAAGGAAAAACTAAGTTGACCGAGTCCACGGAACTTTCCCAGAAGCATTGTTCACAACGTGCTTACACAAATAGAAAATATGCTATTTTAGATCTGAACATACCATTGGAGAATTGGTCATTTTTCTTCTTAAATTGCTATTAGGTGAGGCACTTAAAAAATGTGGTTTCTCCGGTTGGCACGGTGTCATATTGAAATGCAGTGAAAATGTGTTTTAAACACAGTAACAATGACATTGAAGCAGAGACTGACAGACACAATAATCAAACAGATACGTGTCCAATTCTTGGACTGATGACCCACCTCACCCCCCCAAAAATAAATGACTTAGGGGGGTAATGTTACTAGACAAAAACAAAGTCAGTGGCTGGTCATTTGTTTGCTACTTTAAATCAATAATACATAGGCTGAATCAAACGCTTTTGGAGTTGAAAAGGAATTTGAATCCCCCTAGTTTGAAATATTAAATTCTCCATTAAGGTTTATTTCTTTTTCTGGTGCAAATAAAACAGATTCATTCTATCAACATCTCCAACTTGTCCTGGCACCCCAAGAAATATGCTACAAGTATAACTGTGATTGTTTTGTACACTTAAAGCGCAACATCATTGTGATGCAAATAATGTTCAAGTGTGGATCTGTTCTCTCACCTTTTTTTTTCTTGAGATGGGTCACACTGAAAAACATTTTTGATCACCAAAGACACTCCCTTGAGGATTTTTACCCCATTAAAAGGTTTTGTGGTAAGTGGTTTCTGAAACATAAAAAGGGGAATGTATGGAAAAACATTTTTTCTTCTTCTCCGCAGTTTCACTCAAATTTTCAATTAAATACATTTGGAATCCTTATCACCTCACACAAGATAATTTTAGTACCAATTCAAAGCTTTGTTTGCCTTTATAAAAAAATCTGTTGAATTTTAGGGTTCTTCTTGTTCAGTCTTGCACATAGTGTCAAAATTTTGGGGTGTTGAGAAGAAACATAAGTAGAAATCATGCTTGAACATAGTAAATCCCTCTGTGGAACTGACATCATTCATTTATCATTACATTCATCAGGAGGGGAAAGCCTCAACTGTTATGTTAGTGGTAGTTCAAGAGCGTGTCTCAATGAACAGCAAATTTTGAAGAAAAAACTAAAACATGGCACAGAGTAAAAGAAAGAAAATAAATAGCATTTCTTGCGAATGACAGCATTTGAATTCAATTGACATTCCTTAACAAAAGTGTTTCTAGCGTGACTGAATGGACATTCTTTTCAATAAAGACAGACAAGACAGCATTGTGATGTCTGGCTGATATCAAAAAATGGCTCAAAGAAAAAGAAAGGCTCAATTTGTTTGAGTACTTGTGGACTAAAATACTAGAACAGCAGGCTGTGGCACCTACAGATATTAAAATAACTGAAGAATATACAGTCTAAAGTTGGGGCTATTTTTTGCAGCATTTTTTTCAACTCTTCTGCAAAGGCTTTTGAATGAGTGAGGACATTTTTGTAAAAGTCTGCCTTCCAGGAGTACTAATTTCTCCCACGATGTGATGTTGGGTTCAGGTTAGAGATCTGTGCCAAACATGTTCTTACAGAATTTGCTGGAATAGCACAAAAATAAATAGTATTCTGCAGGAGCTAAGGGGCTAACGGCAAAGCGAGTCCGAGTTATTACGCAAATGTTGTGTCTGAATATGTTTGTCTATATAGTGATGTCCAGAGGATAAAAAAAAAAAACAATGACAAATAAATACCTCAAATTCAGTTCAGCAAAGATCCTAAAAAGTTAACCCCAAGAGCCTCAATGATTGTACCCCCTGGCTGAAAAAAAACAAATGACAGGTAACATGTAGCTGTTTACACATGCACGACATTCTACCAGCATGGATTATGAAAAGAAACACTATGAGAAATCCACCAGACTGTTTCTGACTTGTATTGGATGATTCATAGATGAAATGCGCAAAGTTGTGTGAGATTTATATTATCAGCTAATTCTGATTGAGAGCACATTGAACAGTGTGTAGCTTTTTTTGCCAAAATCTTAATAGCTTGAACCTTTGCCACCATGGCACTATAATGGACCTCTAGCAAAACCAAAAGTTGTTACATTTCTTCAGTCCTTAAAACAGTATAAAAATGTAATATTTTACATAACCTTCCAAAGCATTAGTATATAAGTAGAGAGAAATAAAATACTTTACAGGTGCCACCCAAAAATGCAGCTGAACTCAAGACTGTGCCCAAAGTAACATTTGAACAATGCAACACAGTTAGTGTATGGAAGCAAATGGGGTGCTGTATCAACAAGACTAATGTTACAAAATACCCAGGAAGGTATCTCCTTTCTCTCTGTGCAACTGCCCTTCTCTTACATCCAGACTGAGTAATCTTGGATCCCTTTTCCTGCAGGCAGTTCTTCCCATTTGCAGAACAATACTGGATGTGTGTGACGTGTCACCTAGAAAAAGGAAAACAATCCCGCAGATGGAAGTATGCAGCTTTCTGCATGGTCATGTTCGTGTGTGTTCTGGTGCATGCACGTGATGTTAGTATTATGTGCAGCCATCCATCCATCAATGGTGGGCCTTTATTTGAAATTGGCGTAGTCAGAAAAGGCATCGATATACTCCTGGACAACTTTGTAGCAGAACTCGTACTGCTCCTGGAAAGTAAGTTGGTGAACATCACATACCATCAGTATCACAGTTGATGTTTATGTTAAAAATCAGAAATTCACAGCCTCCCTAAAAAGGTTCACAGGTACTTCTCGATGCCACAAGATGGCAGCCAAGCACTACTTTTGTGCTTGGAATTCCTCAAATATTTTGTGATATTTGTAATAAGGGATGTTCATGTAAAATTCTAATTTCCATTTAAACACGAATAAGTAGGGAAGCTGACCTACTTTTTCCAATTATGTGAAGTCTATTAGTTGGAGTCTAGTGTTTTGTTCCTCAATCCTCACTAAATAATATCAAGTTAAAAGCAATGTAAAATTATAACAAATACAAAAACAAGGAATAGTGTACTTTCTATTTTGTGGAAAAAACAAAATAAGAAGGGAAAAAAATGTAATCCTTCTTACCAGTGTCTGCACCATGTGGGGTCTCTGCAATCTGAGGCTCTTGACGGTCTGGAAAACATCCAGAATACCTTCTGCCTTCACCCTCTCTAAGACTGTACTCAATGCACAGAATGTTCCTGTCCGGCCAGCACCAGCACTGCAAACAAGGAAAAGGAAGTATACAAATATTTTACAATGAAAGCATGTAAGAAGGCCTTTAAGGTACATCTCAGGCATTATGTATTCCACCACATTCTAATTTTCAACTGACTTCTGTATCTGCAGGAGGTGCACATTATTATTTTTTTTTTTTTGTGGAGTGAGGCAATAAAAAAACTGCTCATCCATATTTTTGTATCTTGTTCTTCTTACCTGCAGTGGACTGTGATAGGGTGGTTGCCCGACTGCTGTTGCTGTTTCTGCACTGCAGCTATTATATTGATCATACCCTTTCCATCAGTGGGGATGCCCACTTCTGGCCATCCATGGAAATGAAAGAGTCGCACTGCTCGAGCTTTGTTCTCCTGGGAGAATGGATATGTAGATATGATTATTGGTGTGGTAGATGAAGTACCATATATTTTTGACAGTTGGTAAACTACCTACTACTACAAAAAAGGTTTTGTTTTGAGTTTCATGTCAAATTTCAGGATGAACCAGCTAAAAGGTGAGAGTCATTTGCCTCTTAAAGTTTCAAATGCACTAGTCCTTTTGTGATTAGCTACAATCTGTGTTCGGATCATCTGTCATTGGCCAGTTGTATTTACCCTGTTGTTGGTAACCAGGAGGTCACGCACTGTATAGCTTTCACTTTCATCCTCCCTTTTAAGTTCAATGGAGATGTCCCCATAAGCCACCACTCCATCGCTGGGCCAATATTGAGCACACTTTTCCTGCATCGATAAAACCATTCAGAATCACCCTTCATCATTACAATCATGAATACTCCACAAGGATAGTTCCACACACCTGCCCCCTCTCCTCCAGCTCAGTGAGCATGACTATTGAACAGCTTCTCCATTCCCAGATCATCCTCCAGAAGTCCTCAATGGTGTGTTGCAAGGGGCCTTGGCTCGCCATGTACGAATCTTTCTGACGATAGCCCTGAAAAGAGTGAGTGAAGGAAAAAGCAAACGAGTGAAAGAAATTCTCAACCAGACCAGAACGCTGCGTGGAAGAAGACGCTATTGTACTCACATCAATGAAAGAGGCATTGACATAGTCAGTGTTCTCCTCCCCTCGTTTGACTGGGATGATGACTCTGTTGAACTCGTCTTTGAAAAGAGGAGCACATAACTGTGTTTGTAGTGTTCATTGGCCATGAGGCATTCTACTAACTGCTTGACTCACATGGAATGATCTGTAGTACTCTGTTCTTCTTCATGTTGGCAGGCAGATTGCCAGTTCTCATTTTGTCATTCTGGATTTTAATGGATGTGAGTTTCTAGAAGGGAAAATTCATTGTCGATAAAAGAACACACTATTTGAATGTAGCTTGCTGCCTCAAGAGGGTGAAAAAAAACATAAGCTTTAGATGAAAACAAATATAAACCGACCTTGAATTCGGCTTCCAAACCACTGCAGCCTGCTCCTGGTGAAGGAGCATACAGTTTGGCCAGGTGAGATTCCAGAGAGGTCACCTCCAGCTCAGTGTCACCATACAAATAGTGCTCTAACAAAGCTTGGAAGATGAAAACGTATTGCATCTGTAAGAGTTGAAAAACCCAATTTAAGTTCAAGGTGGAATAAAAATGCAGCTACAAACACGATTCCTTTACAACAAGTGTACACATAATGAAGATGCAATTAAAAGCCTGTTAAAAAGTTTAAACCTTGTTTGAATTATTTTGATCCTGAGTGAGACTTACATCAGTTTGGACCATCTGACATCGCTGGGCTCTAATTCTGGTGACAAAGCCAAACACGTCTACCTTCCTTTCAGTGTTCATCATGTCCAACATGGCATCTATTACAATGAATGTACCCGTTCTTCCTACTCCCGCACTACAACAAAGTGAAAACAACCTGAGTTGTAGAGCATGGCGACAAACTCAGACAGCTTTATTAGCAAGACACTTACCTGCAGTGGACCAAAATGGGGCCAGCATATTGAGGGTTGTACGTTTTGACTTTCTTGAGAAACTTCAGCATGCCAATGGGGGTGAAGGGAACACCAAAATCTGGCCAGCTGGTAAAGTGGAATTGAGTGACAAGCCTTTGAGGCTTTTTTCCAGATACATCTCCAACCTGAGACACAACACAGACCCAGTCCGTTTTACAAAATCACTACACAATTAGAGTAAACCTCCCCATTCCTCAGACTCTAACAAGCTTATTCTGAAGTTCCTTACTTGTTGAATGCAAAACTTGCGGATGGTGTAATCTACAAGAACCATTGTGTCTTCCACAGAAACACGAATGTTCCCGTATGTCCAACAGCCCTGGTCCGGCCAGTACTGGGCACATTTACACTGAAACATAGATGCAAAAGGAGTACAAGCATATGTCAAGGGTTTGTGCATTTATTAAGAAAATAATTTAAAAAAAGGGGGAATAACAAACTGAAGTCCACATTAACAAAAAGTAATGGCCCAGAGTAATGAAGATTTTTGTTAACATTTTGAGCCACATGGTAAAGAATTGGACCTGACACTATACTGTATTCAGCAAACAAGTACTACTGTCTTTACACAAAAGGAAACATATCAGTTGTGAACTAAAAACCAAACTGCTCTGCTACCTCTTTCCTCTCCTTCAGATTGGTCACCATCACAATGGTAGCCGTGTTTTGCTCCCAGATCATCCGCCAATAGTCGTTTACCGTTTCCTCCTTTGGTCCTGGGAGATATGAAGGAAAGACCACAGAGTTAAAATTACATTTGCGTGTTCTCAAAATAGTAGTAGTAGTTACAATTGTTACCTTGAGCTGCTATAAACTTATTTTTCTCCTGGTAACCCTAAAATAAAGAGAGAAGGAATTAAATAAAGACTATATATTATTACTCTATATATCATTATGATAAACAAATGTGAGAAATTGATGAAATTGTTGTACTAACATTTATGAAGGACGCATTGATGAAGTCAGAGTCTGGTACTCCTTCCAGAGATGAGAGATGCACCCTGGAGTGATCATCTAAGAGAAAAAGAGAAAAGGTTTTAACGATTTATTTTTACAAAGGTAGCAAGGTCAAAGAGTCGATGTAGCCAAGTTCATTGGTTTGCTTACACGGCAGGATGTTGACATATCGGTTCTTTTCTTTATTCTCATCCTTGGATGCTGCGTCACACGTTGCCTGAATGGGGCAAACTGGCAAAGCCTGAACACAGAAAAAAAAATAGCAAGTTAGATAAAAGAAGGCAGGCAAGGTTAAATGATGATTACATTTTTTTTTCTAGTCTAAATTTAGCCAAATAATTTATGTACATACTAAACGTGTGTACCTGCATTTATATTTTTATATGCAGATTTAAGTACTGTCTATATGAAAAGTATATGTATGTCCTGTCTGTCTGTATGTGATCACATTGCATCAATCCAGGAAAAAACTGAAATTATGAATTTCAAATGATATCGATTGCTTTAAAAGATTCATGACTGGGAATTATACATTTTAATTGTTTTTGATGAAAAATATGTCACAAATATCTTCAAGCATACTACTACTATAATCCTCAGTTAGAATGATAGGATTTAGAACTAAACTGGAAATCTTGTTGTACTTCGGTATAACATTTCAGGGTAAAGGAGTGGGAAGGGATAATTAGTCGTACATTAAACTCTTCTCTGAATAGCTTGTTGTCATCAGCCATACGACGATTCATTTCTTCCTCAAGCTTGTCGACAGGAAGGGGTGGGTATTTCCTGTTTGTGCTGGGCGAACGGGCCAATAGTGGCACACTCTGGAGTTCTGCATCGGCAGGGAGGAAGCAAACGAGACAGAAGTGAGGAGAAGAGGGAAGGAAAGGGAGGATTGACACAGGTTTGCGAGGGAGACGGACGGGGTGAGAACAGAATCAAGATGTCTTAAAATCCAGAAACCCAAAGTGCTGTATTACTTCTACAGCTACATCTCGAATATCACCACCAGAGGGCAATGCGACTTAACACTGGTAAAATGATGAAATCACAGACAACAGAGGGCCTCTGCCATAAGTCGATAAAATGTTATCAGTCCAGAGCGCAAGATCAATGGAGTGTTACCCAAAGCAAAGCAGGCTATCAAGTTGGATAAATCCATGATACATATCAACTGGTATGCCTCTCAAAAACATGTAGCAGTCTGGTAATATCAGACGTAAAGATTTTACAGATTACAAAAGCATTTTTTACCTGTATCATCTGATCTTCCATTTGTCAACCGGAAGGAGTTGGAGTGGCTTCCTGCTTGCTTGTATTTCTTAAATCTGTCAATTGGGAATAACATGGAAATGCATTTAGTCTTTGATAAGTCTGATTGTTTACTTTCATCGCCACGGACGGCATCAGTAGCATTTTAGAGTGCCACCAAAGGTTTGGTACTACTGTAGCAAAGCCTATTGCATTTCACAAACCTGAGCATGTAGAGGATGATAATGATAAAGATGATGACCAACAAAGAAGATAGCGCCACCATCACCGCTATGATTGGCATGTCATCAGAAGGGTTGTTATCTTAGTAAGGGACAAAAAGAGGAGAATATTTAAGACCATTAGTATATACAGTAATACTTATACATACAACACATTAAGCTCGTATCGCAAGGCATTAGTACTGTAGTATGACAATAATGTGTGAATACTAATGCTTTGCACTAATATAGCTGAAGTTTTAGTATACCCTTGCACTGTGAGAAAGAACAAATGAGAGCAAAACTACTTAATTGAAACAAATCAGTGCAGTAGTGTACTTAGCAGAATATTTTCACAGCAGAAAATGTATTTTCTTATTTTTTTATTTTTTTATCATTTTAATAATTGAGTAACCTGTCAATGATTTTCACAATTTATCGATAAACGGAATGAAAATTGAGCAATGTAACTAACTAGTAGGTAAAGAATAAATTTCATTAATATAGGTTACTGCAAATGTCCTTAGCCAGTCCAGTATGTCGCTATATCTGTTAACTGATTTCCCGTTTTGAATAAACAAATTCAAACAACTCCTAAAAACTAGCTGCTGGCTGACCTTTATAACCAAGTTTGAGATGAAGTTGTTTTATTTCAATACAACTTCAAATTATAGCTTTTAATTCGATTAGTATACATATTTCCTACATCGAAATGACACTTAGCTTTATAGCGGAAATAAAACAAACAGGCATGCAAGTGATTTCTAGACTGTTCCTTTCCATAATGGTTATCAGTGTTAATATTTAATTAGCTTTCTAAAGAAAAAAACTCAAGTGGAACAGTGGTGTCTCCTAGAGTAGATAAATTGCACTTTAACAAAGGGTCAACTCCTTGCCTTGGTGACTAGTCACAAGCAAAGTGATGGCAGACAGAGGATGACTGTCTAATGTAATAAAACATTTAAGACGTTTGCTGTGAATTCTGCATGAATTATTCAGAGCATAAATGTTAAATGATCTCTGCATGTCAGAAGTATAGGAAGCATTTCCCTCAGTAGAGATTTGTCCAGTGAAAGGGGACTGATTATAAAGATAACTCATGTACAATTCAACACCAACAATGCACTATTTTGTCAAGTTCTTTTTTTCCTACTAAAAATTCTTGTATATTTCGATTTGATGAACAAGTAACCTCACCATCATTATGTCCGATATAACCTTTTTACTGGCCAACAACCAACAAGATGAGTTTGTGTAAAAGAAATTACTGGCTGGTTTTAGCATAGTTGCCACCGTATAAGACAAACTAAGCCACAAAGAATTTTCTAGGAGAATTCTGCAGGCAAATGGATGGTACTGCTGACAATGCGCGGACCAAATTGTCAACTCAATATTCAAGAAAGGTCTACGGACCTGACGCCGGACAGAGAATGCACCATTTGACCCAGCTATGTAGCATTTTAACGCACAATTCCTGTCTCTTTTCAATGTCATTCAATGACAATGTGCATAGTGAGGAAAAGAAAAGCACAGCAGGCATCATGTGGACCTGACACAGCCTTTAGGCATTTAATAGGCTCTGCAAATATTCCACAATAGGCTCTCAGACAGCTAGAGGGTGACAATGGAGAAGCTATAGAACACCTATCAACCCAAAGTCATCGCGCAGTTGACATGCCATTTAGTGCTTGCTGAAAATCAACATGGATGAAAGTGGAAAGTATTTTTTTCACTGCTGTACAGACGTTAAGAGACGCATCAAAGCGCCATCGGGAGAAATTCTCGTGTGTGGAAAGAACCAACTCTTCAAAAACAGTTTGGTTATTGAGATGGAACATGTTCGGATTCTTGTGGATGATTGGTTAAATGGAAGCCTGGTCGGCAGGATATTTCTGGAACTTCTCCAATGCCTTTAAGTGCAAGATCTAAAATATTAACGGTCGACTCTTGACCAGAATGCTTAGTTGGCTTTTCTTTTGCTGCTTCTTTCACAGCCTTCCCTAAAGTTTCTAAGGAACGAGTGTTGCAGATAGATGACCCACCAAATGGGCATAACATATTTAAAGAAGTCTCAGCAGCAGTTTTGCTAGTATCGGAGTATTAAGATAAAATAAAATGCTAGCCAGACAGCAAGGACTCTTGGAAAATAGTATAGAAATAGTAGGCATAATGAGGAAGAAACAATGTACTTGATAGAAATACACATCATGTCTGTATCACTTGGAACAATGGCAGTGACTATGACTATTGTCCTTATTTTCTTTTCATCCATTAATACCATGTTATGAGGGCAAAGCCCACAACACAGTAAAGTGGTTTTCCACTGGAGAAAAATGAGTCACTTCCTCTTAAGTCACATGAGAACACATCCTATTATCTTGCGTCTTCATGGAACTCTGGTCTATTGAGGCATACTCTCATGGGATATTAGTCTCTTGATCTATAGAACTTGTGAATGACTAAAGGACCAATGTATCAACTTTGTCAACTCCTTCACAGTTATGAGTGAGCTGAAGCCTATTTTAAGATCACTTTGTTACAAGGAGCGGAATACACGGTTGACTGTGAATCAACTGACAAGGGGTACAACTAGCAACTACTACTACTTTTAGATTTATCTATCATGCCTCTTGTTGGCTGCATAGGAAGCCAAAGTAGTCTACGTTCCTGACAAAACATATTTCATTGAGCTTTGCTTTCCCTTCACTGTTGGATGTAAAAAATAAAAAAAACATTTTAAATACATGGCAACTATCTAGAGGCTCAATGTTGTTTTGCTTTTATAAAATATTGTCAATAACATTATTGCATTTTGTTGTTAAGAAATTCATTAGCATCTGGTAAACTGATAAAAAAAATATAATTACTGCATTTATTTTAAACCAACAAGAGACATTCTGATGTGAAGAAATATTGGATAAAATACTTCTGACATCATCACAAATATAGTTTTAATGCTAACTCCACTATTGGGGAAAAAAGAACCATGATCAGTAGAACACAGTTATATTTATAAAATAGGGATTGATGTATTTTTATATTTGAGTGGAACATTTTAGGCAATGCATGTTGATGATTGAACCTTAAGTTTGTCCCTGCAACGTAGTCGTAGCTGTTGCACATAAATGTAAACTGATGTAATGCACTTTCTAAAGGGCAGACAATGCAGACATACAATTGCTTCCCGTCTCCTCATTATTATCATACAAGAACAGACAACTCTCTGAGCAGCTCACGGCGTATTGTTTTCAGACTCAACAACCATAACGTGGCTGCTATTTTCTATTATTATGTTCAACTGGCCGCTTCTGAAATACTTTAGTTCATTCACTCCATATGAATACACCAATATCACAGAATGCTTGACGTTGATACGAAAACAAATAATCTATTAGTATACTCACCTTTGGGGCTGGCTTCTGAGGTGAAATCCATTTCCCCTTCAGTGGTAGTGTCCGTCTCCGTTGTAAAGTCATCATCTTCAATATATGTTTCGGGAGTAGGGGTGTCTGGAATAGATGCTGTAGTCTCATTTTCATTGCCCACCGCGGAGGCAGGAGAGGGAGTCTCTGGTCTTTGCGTTGGCAGAGGGCCGTCAGTTGGAACTTGAGGCGGGAAAGGAGGAATTGTAGTTGTCGTCGCTGCTGCTGGAGTTGGTGATGTTGTCGGGGTGACCTGAAGCGATGATGTTGTGGGTGGGACTGTGGGGGAGAGTGTGGGTGCGATTGTGAAGTTGAAGACAGGTGCGGTGTGGGGTCGTGATGGTTTTGCTGAAATATTTGGTGCACCTAAAAAAAATTACAAAAGCGTAAGTAAAACCCAATGGAGCCTATCCCAACCATTAAAACATTTTTAAAATAGTATGAAGGCAAATCCAGTTTAGAGTTGTGTTAATATTAATGACCAAATTGTATGGCTTCAAAAGGTTGTCGAAAGGGAAGCGATACCTCAGTTTGAAGACAAAAACAGTGTGAAACAAAACAGAGTAAATGAGAGAGCCTGGACGAATTTATAAAAGCATAATATAACCTGTGTGTTTTGATTTTCCTGTAAATTAAATGGAATGTGTATAAATGCTCTCTTACCTGTAACCAGGGCATGATCCTGGGTTGACACGCCAACAGCTAGACTGAGTAGTAGGAGCAAGGGACACACACCCATTCTGCCCTATGGCAAAAAGATAAAAGAAGTGAATGAATCATTTTGGTGAAGAAACCATGGCAAAAAAAATCTGTGTTTTATTTTTTAGTTCTTTTAGTTCTAATTCCAGAGGCATTTGCACTTTCAATACTAAGCATGTTGTACATATCTGCACATAACTGAAATAGTTGAATAATTCTAATGTTTCGATATGTTTTTGTTGGTAAAACTAAATCCAAGTAAAACATTTGCCAGTGTTTACCTGAAGAAGCGAAGTTGAGATCAGTCACTCATTCGTACAGCAGTTTTCTACAATACAAGGAGGAAGACTGTTATCCAGAGAATTTATTGTACTTTTACAAATACTTGTTCTCCAAAAGGAAACTGGAAAATGACATTCAACAAGTCTGGTTTCCATATAGCCATCAACATAAATGGAAAAAAATCTGCCTATTAGTCACAGACAAACATAAATGCCACAAGGGATTGAGAATCTCTTAGATCTCCACAAATATCATTAACAGCACTTACTTTGGACTCAAGTCTCTTATTTAGCGCAACCCATTGAATTCCGGAGACTTAAGTGTTACTCTAAAGTTGCTTCACATTTATCAAAATTAAATAATTGCCAATACCGGCTGCTCTGGTTCTAGGCATGTTGTGTCTTGACAAATTGTTGTTCAAATATTTGTATTGATGATCTCAAACCGACAAACGAATAAAGGCTATTTTTCGACCTAAATACAAGTAAGATAGCATTGTTGTCACATTAATATTGTATTAGTGAAACGGTGGCTGAACTAGTATTTAGGTGTTTATGCAGCCGAAATGGGTGATAATAACAAGGATTTGGAGAAAGCATGGCTCCTGCTGGATGGTAGGGCATGCAATGTGTAATCCTGGATCCTGACAGAGACTGTAGTCTCTCTGACAGAGCTGTGATAATCGCTGGTTCTAATCTCATGATTTTGATCCTGGAATAATCCAGTCCATCTGCTTGTTTACAGATACTTGAGCATTGAGTGAGCCAAAGACTGCACAGCTTCCTGCACAAATCTGATGATTTAAATTGAGTATTATTGTCTTTGTGGGTAGAGAACATATTAAGGGTTCAAAAAAATGCTACTAGTTTACTATTGCACAGTGAACGCGTGCGTCCTCGAACGCAAACCCACTGACTGACAGCACTTCTTCCGGGAATCGTTAAGTCGTGGTTGTTACAATCTAATGATCTCTTGCTCTAATGAAATATTGGCTTCCAAAAATAAGACGGGCCCCTGTGCTGAGATACAAGCATGTATATATATAAAAAAGGAAGAGGCAAAGATAATTTCTGTACTCTTTCAAGTCTTACATTTTGAGTTGACTGTTACATATAAAATCCAGAAATAAATATTTAATATGGGGATGTCATCAGAGCGTTTGACTAAACAGACCAATCACAAGGGGTGATAGCGGGGGTGAAGTGCCTTAGTAAAGGGAAGCAATGTGGGTGTCTTGCCCCGCACAAGAGCAATCGTATAAAGAGGCTTTAACTTTAACTCCTCCAATTCTACACAGAACTCTACCCTTTCATCTTTAAGCAAACAGTTTGGAGACGAGGGAGCTTTTCTTCCTTAGAAACAGACGTCCCAGGACACAAAGCAACGCTGGAAAAGGCATGGCTGGGTAACTTAGGTGTTAAAGAAGCTGAGGTGGCATTTATACAATTGTAAATTTATACAATAATTCACACCATCTCTCATCAATGTTTTTTCCAGCATAAATGTGGGGAAGGGGTCCATTACACGCTAAATGTTTTGCCAGCAGTGCGGTATAGTACAAGTAATGCAATAAATTATTAGACTGCATTGAATTTGTTTTTTAGTGATGACTATTTTTTTGTGTATGAATCTATGAATGACATCATATGGGTTTGGTTAACAGTGCAGACTAAATTTCTCCCGTTCTTAAAATTCCTATTCAGTTACAAACTGTGACAATAGGTTTTCAAGTAACTCAGATGAGAAAGCCCTGCAGAAACTAAGTTGACAACATCTGTTGGAATGAATCCAACAGTCAATAATTACTTCCAAACATCACCAACCCACATTTATCATTGCTAATAGGGTCTGCAGCCATTTGAAGACCCAAAAGCTACAGTCTTCTGGTCAGGAGTTAATAAGCTCCATAGCATAAAATCACTCCCCTGGACTTTTTGCAAGGCATTCCACTCAACTAGTAGTTGCAGGATAAGAAAATGGTGGTCTGTCTCTGTCCATTCATTGAATATTAATACAGTTTCTATGTCTTGAGCATTGGCGGGCGGCGTGTCTGGGCGAGCAGCAGTACTGTGAATGGCTCTCTTCACAGGAGGCAGCAGTGAGCCTAACTCAGGGACGCTCAGACTCTTTCTTTGAAACAGACCACAGATTATATGTCCCCGGTGCCACATACAACAGCCGCAATCCTCTGGACTTCCCTGGCTGAGGAAGACAACTTCATGCTGGTCTGGTTTGTGTTCTTGTTGGCTTCATTCATCATCTAGTGGCTTGTTGGGCAGGCAGGGATAAGCACAAAGCAGCTATTTGGGCTAATTTTAACACCATGGGTGGCCTTTCTTGTCCGTTTTGAAGTCCAAATAGATCATTTGCTCAAATCAGATTCTAAGGGATTGCTCTACTTCATTGTTGAGTTTCTTAAGGCGCATGCCAGAAGCATTTTAAAGCTTTCCCACATTGAACACAGAGAGGAAGTGGAAGTGCAAGGCTGGGCCGCAAAAGCCACGATGACCCTTAATGTTGTGTGGGACAAAATGACTATATGAAGGCCAATGACAGGTTTTAGTCTAGTTTTGGTGATGATCAATTGTAAAGGGTATTTGCTTTCTGGTGTGACCAACCTTATATGATAAACATTTTCACAGAGTGATCTGGCATGTATTCTTGGAATGCAGGTCGGTTGATTTTTTTTTCTAATTGGAAGTGTGCTTTTTAAAACAAAATCCTTGTAATATATATCGCCCGAAGTCAGTTGTGATAGGCTCTGGCAACCCTTACAAAGATGCGCGGTATGGATGCTGAATAAATGAAAATTAAAACGATCAAATCTCAGATTGTGTGTGGTTTATGAGTGCCAAATAAAAACTGAATTTGAGGTTTGCACTTTCAAGATATGTTCACGGCAGCACTTCACGTGGCATAGTTGATTTGTATTTTTTCATTAACGACATCATGCGATTGCAAAGCTTGCAGTCATCGAAGCATGTAAGAGTCTGCGAGGCGTCAAGTGATTAATTATATGTGAGTGCTTATAAAAAAGATATAATATTTCATCCACTGTGGGTGCTTGAATGAACCCTGTTATTTCTGCTTTCCAAATGTAGTGAAAGTTGCAATGCCCCTCATTAAACAATCAATATGCAAGATCTGGTTGGGCAAATTCCCATGACACAAAACCCAAATAACTCCTAAAACTATATACCAAGTGTTTCGCAGTGTTCTTTGGCTTACATTGAAGAATGGTACTAAACGATGAAAAGGTTTCTCATAAAACATTTACACTATGCAATTAAATTACCTTTATATCAGGTAAAACCAAAATGTAATAAACATCTAAACATGGTCTGTTCTGACAAATGGCTCGTGATTTCCTGTATTGCACATTCAGCCCTACAAAATATCAGAGCCAGTTAAAATGAAGTGCCACAAAGCTTCAGAATTATCTGGATGGAGCTGTATTTGTCTTTTCTGGGGTAACTGCACAGTGGCCTTTCATGGAAAAGTCTATACACCTAGAGGTGGAAACAAAAATACAGCTGTTGTCCCACCCAAAATGTCCAACTCTTGACATTGTGCCAAGATATACTGCTGGTTCCCATAAAAAAAAATTAAAAAGCTTCCAATACTCAAGGTAATTATTAATTATCTCCACATACTAGGACAAACGTGAAAAGAATGGTGAGATGGTCACATGAGATGCAGTAGAAATAAATAAAACTCTTTCTATAAATAGCTTGAAGAAGGTATGGACAGCAGAAGGGATATTAAGCTGGCACATTTAGGCACGAATACAACAAAGCACAATAACATATACACACAGATGGTTCTACATATGGCATTGACGGTGGACATGTCCAAGCCTCACAAATGGGATGAAGGGTGCATTGCAGGGAGGAATAAAACAAAACACTCTGGGTTTTGCACGAGAAATGGTTCAGTACAGGTACATCCATCTAAAAAAATCCTCTAAACCTTGCATCATCCTATGGTACAATTTAGGGCTTTGCATGTGTCATTCATGGGAAATAGTGATGAAAATCAAACCATGAGGAAATGAAATTGTAATTTGAAAGTCGAAAGAAAGCATGCTGATGTGGATGTGGTGCTTCTCAGAGAAAGCATCCACATGCGATGAATCAAACACAATAAATATGCCATAGGGGTTTTTGTCAGTTTTTAGAGTCCACGTTCCCCCATGCATCTTCAGTCCTCATCACACATCTCTTTAAACAACACATGGAAGCACTCAAAAGACATAGTCCATACCTTACATGCAAGAGCAACATTTACAATTCGGAAGAAAGTAACAGTGCCATTAAATATAAGAATCGTTATCCATAAAAAGAGGAAGCGACTGAAAAAAAACTTTGGGAGCGGTTCTGGAGCGGAATTCAGGTCCCACAGGGGACTCTTGTGATTTGACAGAATTCATATGCTAATGTTGGTTGGGGTGACTTTATTCCTGTTGCGGATGGCTATTTTTTTGGTAACTCAACATGCTGATAAACACGTTGGTGATCAATAAAGTGGACTTTTGGTGAAACACAACACCCGATCTCGAAACGGTTTTGTTGTGGCTCCAGCTCGACAAATCACTTGTGGTTCTAAAATCATCTGTGGATCTTTCATTCCGATCCCCCCCACCCTTCACTAATATTTCCCTCCCTGCCTCCGAGCTACTCGTCTAGCATTAAGAAAGAGGTTGATCAACTTCGGCTCTTAGCAAAACACGGCAAGTCTTTCCAGGGGTACATTTGGAAAGTATGGTACCTGTAAGACGGGCAAAGTCGGTAAAAAAGGGGGGGGGGAAAGCTAGCTGAAAAGAGCAACAACAATAAAGGAAAAAAAGCAAGAAGAAAATCCGACAGTGGAACGTGTGTGAATCGGGTTCAGAAAAAACAAAACTCACCAAGTCTCCAGTAACGCCCAGAGGAAACTCGGAAAAGGGCGAAGGAGAGGAGGAATGTGGGCCCGCTCTGTCGTCCACGCTGTCGGCCCCGGCCCGAGTCTCCGCACCCCTGGAGCCGAGAGTGAGAGCGGGGTGGGGGGACCTGGTGATATTAGAGGAGGGAGGCTCGATTTGAGACACGCCGCCGACACTTCGCTGTCAATTTGCCTGCTAAATCCCCCCACCCCCCCCAAACGAGTCGCAATCCAAATAAAAAAAAATCGTCAACCCGCCTTGTCGTATCGGCTCTCCAAAGAGTATCTTCAGGGCATATTTGGGGCTTGAATTCCACGGTTGGTCCGCTCAATACGGGCGCGTCAGGCGAAAATTCTAGACCGCCATGTTGTGTGTCTGTGTACGAGGAAGAATGGGAACCAGCGGCGTTCTCCGAAGCCAGGCCCCAGTCTATTCTCCACCTCACGTTCTGCAAACCACAGCGACATCTAGCGGCGTTTAACGGCATTTCAGCACATCTGCCGCATCCAATTGCACTGAGGACCCGAGGTCATCTAAGTCAACCAAACTGTAGCACAGACGGTCCTGGCTAACTCTGTGGCTAGAGCAGACCTCCCCCCATAGGTCTAAACTTAATAATATTTTGTTATTTATGTTTATAATTTAACTGGTTAGCACATCGGTCTCACAGCTCTGGGGTCCTGGGTTCAAATCCAGGTCGATCCACCTGTGGAGTTTGCATGTTCTGCCTGTGTGGGTTTTCTCTGGGTACTTTGCTTTCCTCCCACATTCCAAAAACATGCATTGTAAGCTGATTGGACACTAAATTGCCCCTGTTTGCCTGTCTCCTCATGTCTTCTTTCATACAGCAACAAAACAAAATTGAACCCAAAAGAAGAGTAGAAATATACATATAAAACACAAACAATTGAACATTGTACAAACTTTGAACCAGAAAAAAAGAGAATATTCCATCATTATATGCATGAATATTCTTTTTTGTGGTTTCAAGGTTTGTGCAATTTACAATTGAACTTCATGATTCAATTGAACCTACAACTTGACTTTACTTGGGAAATTATCAACCACATCATAAGAAAGTTATTACAGTAAGATCAAAATTTTGAGCCACTTTAGACTGCATGCAATGAGATTTTAATGATGTTAGGGGAGAGGCAGTGCCCCCTCTGCAAACTGAAATACACAAGGATTCTGACACCAGTGGTCTTATTTCATCTACTTTTATTTTTCACTTCATAATAAATAGGCTATATAACCTACTATCTGATGGAATAAATAATTTAAAATGTTTAAAGACATTTAGTAATGTTGTCCAGAATTAGGACATTCAAGCAGGAATGACAGCAACAAAGCCTCAAATAAAAATCTGTCTTGTTGGAAAGTAGCCCATTAAAGTTGTGCGTTTGAGTCCCTTATCTGTGACAGCAGTGTGAGCCTGTGCAGTGGAGAGTTGAGGCTCATTTTTTTAAAAAAAGCACGTGTCTTTATAGCTGACAGATTTGTCAATGAGCGAATGATTAGGCAGCCAGGTTAGCGATGACAGCTCTGGTGAACTCGTCGCTTGTGGCGTAACCCCCCAGGTCTCCGGTACGCACCTGTTGCAAACACAAAGACAGTGTGTTACAATATGCACAGCTGCAGCAGCACATGTCAATGTGCGGCAGTGAGGCCAACGTGGTCAATAGCCTTTTATACAACATAGCACAATAAAAGCTGTTTATGAGGATTTCCCTTCTGTTTAGTGACTGTTATAAATAACTAGAAATTTTCCAAAACAAGAACAGTATTTTTTTTAGCATTGTACGTTTATCAATGACATAGTAAATGTTATTCATTATTTTTGTGAGTATATGCACAATACAATTACATGCATATTACAAAATCAACATCACAAGATTCCAATTAAATGTAAATTTACATTTAAAACTAATTTAAATTTTAAATAATCTAAATGAAATTTGCATATTAAGTCTCACTGGAAAATAAAGTCATGCCTTTTATCAAACAGTTGTCACTAGACAAGAAACAATGCAGCTCAAACATAATCACTTGAAGTAATAAATGTGCTTTAAAACACAGTAAAATAAGATCTGACCAACTCAAAAGGCTGTCTTTTTGTCTTTATTTTTTATTTAATTAATTCCAGTAATAAAACAAATATATTCTCAGGTTGTGCCTTGTCACAAACTAAAAAAACAAAGCCCGAAGTAGAATATATTAGACCAGCAATAGGAGGCAAAATTGTGGATGATTGACAAACTGTGAATCACTGAACAGGGGCCAGAGTTGCTGTAAGTGTGACACTAATTGCTGTAAATATGTGTGAGGTGAAAAGCAGCAAATGTCTTCCATGGACCGGCACAGTGTAGCTTTTAATTCCTTAAAAAAGGAGTCAGATTAATGTATAGTTTAGCAACAGTCCTACGAACATGGACACATTTACAGGATTAAAAAACAACAACTTTCCAACTGTCATGTTGTATGTGAAACAAGCAAAATATTGTTTCATATCAATCAAATGTCCATTAAAAAAAATCTGGGATGAGTGCATATCTAAATAGGTCGGTATCTGAGGTTTTCCAGAACAGCCCGCACAAAGTCGCCCGTGGTACTGTAACCGCCAAGGTCTCGTGTCCGTACCTGAGACATGCAAACACACACGGAGAGGGTAACGGTGTAAAAGAGAAGAAGAGGAAGAGCATGTTGTGCTGGGCTTTTGCAGTTACCATCTCTGATTAGCTCTGTGAGGCTCTACTGGACTCAGGTAAAAACAACTGATTTTCCACTTCAAAATAGTCCAGCAGGAAATAATGAAAAGCTGCAGCATTATGCAACTGGTCTTAAAAATAATGAGTCACCTATATTTTTGCCATCAAGCTATTAACCATGTTCAAGAGATTTTTTCAGTAGGGTATTATCCTCAGTCAATGAAATCCGGAAAAAAAGCCTAAGCCATAGATATTGATGGGCACACTGAGCCAGATAAAAGTAAGAGTAGTTGCAAGCTACTTTCCCAAAAGGAACGTTTCCATTAGCATGCATACCCAAGTTGGTTCCATTGCAGTTGAAAAGGAGCATTAGAAAACAAGATAGTCTGAACTCTTCCAAGATGCCACCTGGCAAAAGCTGAACCATGAGTAAATGTTAGAGACGTGCAACAGTGCAGTCTGAACCATTTCAAGAGGAGAAAGAGACTAGAAAGTACAGAGGACGAACTAAAGAAATGTGCTCCAATATTTTCCCAATCAACCAAATATTTGGGTCAGTACACACAAACGCTGACAGCCGGAATGTTAAACGCAAGGTCTGATGTTATGCCTAATAATCATGTAGCACTGGTATTATTTTGTTTTTCACCTCCATGCTGCTTTTGTTAATGAAATTAGTGGCGTGTTTTCTGTCACTGTCATGCACAGTTTATCGACACTGAATGCTCCATGGAGCAAGGTGTAAACCCAGGAAGAAATCAGCTCATGCATACTCACCTTCCCCTGTTTGATGACCCTTTTGACAGCATCAGACACCATTTGGGAGTGATAATCTAGGCTGTAATAACGAGAGGTGGCATGAGCATATGCAGGTGAGGATATGCTTCCAAATGCAAACTTCAATGGGGAAAATCTTCATAATAAATTCAGCTGATAGCTTACTTGAGGTGTCGGAGCATGTTGGCAGAACTTAGCAGCATGGCAGTGGGGTTTGCAATGTTTCTTCCTACTGCTTGAGCAAAGGGATGGCGTGCACCCTAAAAGAGAACCCGCAGCCCCCCCAAAAATACAATTATTTCCTTCAAAAAAAGCATCAGACAGGGATAAATGGTAAACACATTTAACAAAGAACTAGCAAGTTATTGTTCATCTATTTCATTTGAAGCAAACAGAAGAAGTTACCGTCTCAAATACTGCATATTCTGCACTGTAGCTTTCACCAGGGACAACACCTGCCCCTCCCACCAGTCCCGCTGCCAGGTTATCAATGATGTTGCCGTACAGGTTTGGCATTACCAGCACATCAAATTGGTATGGGTTCTGGACCAACTGCAGCAGAACATAACAGAACATAACTTCAGATTAATCACTATTCAGCAGATTTGAATGTTTCATTGATTATTTTAAACAAAGAAATATGATGCTATCCATAAAATATTGTTTCACAACATAAAGGGCCAACCAAGGACAAATTTACTTACGCTTGTCACATTATAATGAAATTAAAACACAAAGTACTACTTTATAAACCTTGACACACAAGATGAAGCTTCATGCACTTTCATGAAAATTTTGGGTTTGCATTTACCTGCATACAACAGTTATCGATGATTATGTTCTCATATTTTACTTTTGGGTACAGCTGGGCAACTTCTGCACAGCTCTGCAGAAAAAGGCCATCAGCTAACTTCCTGTATTTGGACAAAGTGATTAGGGCAAGCGTTGCTGTGACATCAGAATATATTCAAATGGAAGGCATACGATATATAAATTAATAGTTATACAAAACGTATCCTCACATGATATTGGCCTTGTGAACAGCAGTGACCTTGCTTCGCCCTTTCTTAGTAGCATAATCGAAGGCAAACTTGGCAATGCGCCTCGACTTTTCTCTGGTTATGATTTTCAGACATTCCACCACACCTGTCACACTCTGCAAGGCAAAAAAAACATTGAAAATGAGCATCATTATCATTGTCTACAACAACTACCTAGATCATGGGTAAGCAACATTAAGATACTCAAAGAGCAATTTTGGAGCCACAGGTCTTAAGACCACATTGTTTTAATTCTTAATGCAGCCTACTAAGAAATCATATCTGCTAGTGACAAGCAAACCCATAATATTTATTTTTCAACTGTAGTGGACCATTTTGTGTTAGCCGCCTTAATAACAGCAGTCATGATTACCTCATGCTCCAAGGAGCTGTACTCCCCCTCTGTCTGTTCTCGGATGATAACCAGGTCCAAATTGTTGTGGCGCGTGCTATAGCCTGGAAGGCTATTCACATGAACCACATTGGCAAATAGGTCTAGTTTACGCCTGAAAAACATTGAGGTGTAGCATTTGTAAATAAAAATAATAGAAGCAGAATTAACAAAAAAGTTGTTGATTTTGTGTAACTTGTACCTCAGTCTCATTTCATATGAAGCCAACTCCCCTTTGAATTCCATGGGTGTGTGGATCTTTCCTGCATCATTAAAAACACACAAAGCTGTAATTGCTGCAAGCAATGCAAGCATCCCTCGACAAAAAGGAAAGTTTAAAGGAGAAAATTCTTATTTCAGTCAATATGTCTAACTCTTGAGATGAAAGCACCTGGCTCTGTGTTGTTAAGAACTTCTTATGGCTGCCTCGCCTGACATAAACAAGCTGTGACAACTGCTCATAAAATGATACAATGATTTTTGACACTTCAAAAGTGTCCCTCAATTATATGCCATTGTGTTAATGTGCACGCAAGCACGGACGGGCACACGCGCGCACGCACACACTTTCTATTCATTTTGCAACTCAACTGATAAATAAAAGTGACATAATATGTCTGGGTATTCGATCCGAAACTTTTGAATGGTAGTTAGTCTAGCAGTCTGGAAAACTAAACAATGGGTAAAGTGCAACTACCTTTAATTGCTACTTTGTTGCTCTTCATAGAGCCCAACACTTGATCCAGCTTCTCCTCGCTGGCCATGTTCTGGACTTCGCTCAAATGGAACTCTTCAAATTCCACAGGTACATCTCCTGCCTGTGGTGGGGAAACATGAGAACACTATAAGTGCAAGAGCCAGTAGAGGAAAATCTTTGTTTTTAAGGACTATTACGGATTAAGTCGAATAAAATATAAAACCATAGTTTTAGAAATATAGGTTGAAATGACAATTATTTTTAGAAGCCATAAATTATTTTATGCAGAGCTGAGAGCAACTACACGACATAATGCAAACAAGAGATATGGAGGAGCGCAAGTAAACTTATTTTAACCAATATATTTTGGTATATTATGGATTTAAGACATTCATTTAATGGAAGCAAGCCTTTCAGGATCTACAGAATCTGATATAATTGTGATAATAAGGAAAGTACTTTGAACACATCCTTCACAGCAGTCATTAACTCAGGTCCAACACCATCTCCTGGAACCATCGTGACCTTAAAGGTGGCATCAGCACGAGCAGGTGGCACTTCCGAATTAAAGCGAACAGCAGATATGCTCAATGGACGAGAAGCAAACTGCTGCCAATGAGCTCCACTCACACCCTGGATACAGACAAAAAGACAGTAATAGGATTGGATGATGTAAAGTAATGCTAAACATTATCTTGGATGTAGCACACAGCATGTGAAGAGCAGTTCCCCATCACCATTCAAAACCGTGATTTTGTGGTACGATAAGAGATTATCAGGAGAATTGCAGGAAATGAAACATTTTGATTTCATTTGTCAGATAACTATGATTTTTTTTTTATTAGAAAAGGTGCTAAGACGGTCTTAGCAGGGTTCATATCATTATAAAAGCCCGGTCTTACTATGACTCAGATCGTAGGTTAATAACAATTGAACAAATACGGGGAATCGTAACATATTCCATTAGACCTTCTACCTCAAATATGTACAGACAACTATGAAATTCTCTTTTAGTAATTTTTCCTGTGGAAATGAATTTAGTCAAGGAATAACGAAGCCAATATAACACAGTTAAGAAGGAATTTGGTGGCTATTAACAGACAGGTGTTAGAACAAGGGTGGCACGGTGAAGCGAGTGGTTAGTGCATTGGGCTCACAGCTCTTGGGTCCTGGGTTCAAATCTAGATCATGTCCATCTGTGTGGAGTTTGCATGTTCTCCCCGGGCCTGCGTGGGTTTCCTCCGGGTACTCCGGTTTCCTCCCACATTCCAAAAACATGCATGGTAGGCTTATTGGACACTCTAAATTGCCCCTAGGTATGGGTGTGAGTGTGCATGGTTGTCCGTCTCCTTGTGCCCTCCGATGGGCTGGCCACCGATTCAGGGTGTCCCCCGCCTCTGGCCCGGAGACAGCTGGGATGGGCTCCAGCAACCCCGCGACCCCAATGAGGATAAAGCGGTTGAGATGACAAATTCAGAGATGAGGTGTTAGAACACCAATTGGCACTCTGACAATAAGTTTGTCTTGGCTAATAATAAGTATAGAAAAATTTAGCTTCAGCAGTGACGTCCTACACTTAGATTTTACAGTTCTTTAAAAGATACATATATATGCACTCACCTTGATCAATGTTACCAATCCGCTTCTCATGACAGCCGCCATAGTGGTTTTGGAAACCAATTTCTTCTTCGTGTTTTGAAGATAAATACACTGCGCTAGCGCCACCAAGTGGAAAATGTACACAACGAAATGGGAAGCCCTTCAATGTTTTGCTCAAATTGTTCAAAGTTAAAAAGACAAAAAAAAGGTCTCCACTGGCACTTTGTTTTAATTATTAAGCCTAGTGCTAATGGAAACATTGTATTATGTCATTAATATAATACTAAAACAGCTAGAGGTTCAATTCAAACTGATCATTCAAAATTAAGACGCATCACATATTTGCTTGATATCAGGTATAGCTTTTTAAATAATAACATCTGGAAGATCACAGTAGCAATGTGTAGGTCATAGCAGAATAGTGACAGTTTGGATCCCTATTTATCAATGTCTGGATGAATATTTATTAATCTTTGTAAAATGATATTGCGTTTGCACAGCACTATGCCATTGCATGATATAGACCCACTTTAAATAGGTCAGGGGATTCCCAGTCCTATTTCAGGCCAATGACAGTGACTGTTGGCACACAAGATAATTCCTCTGGCACAATGTGGAGTGCCATAGTGTTTTATGCGATACTGGTCTTGGGAGCACCAGTGGCTCAATTTGTGAATGTGAAGACTTTGAGCTTAGGGTCAAAGGTTACACTCCCTTAGCTACCAAACACTATGAATGATTGAAATTGTATTTGAAGTGCTGTCTGCAAGTTCTAAGATATTTTTTTTCACATTAGGCGGCATCATATCATCCAATATTAACCGATTTTCTTTTGTCTGTTATTGAGGTTCAAATGGCCTTGGCATATTTGTTGAGGCATGCAAATTTGCTGAATTATTTTCAATGTAGAGATCATTAGAGTCACTTTTCTACCTCACTTCTTTTTGTTCACTCATATTCTGAACCGCCACCACCCATTCACACACACACTCATAGCTAAGGGCAATTTAACGTGTGCAAACAGCCTACCCTGCATGTTTTTTGGGATGTGGGAGGAAACTGGAGTACCCAGAGAAAACCCGAATAAGCCCAGACATAACATGCAAACTCCACACAGTGAGGACCCACATGTGATGTAACCCTCGACCCCAGAACTGCGAGGCCGACAGGCTCACCACTCCTTCGCCGGGCCGCCCACTTCATTTTTATTGTGTATAATAACTTTGTGGTGAAGCTTTAAATCTCATGTACTCGTATAATGACAATAAAGGCATTCAATTCAATTCAGTCCAATTAATCAATCAGTCAATCAAAGCAGTAGATATGGGCTAACTAAAAACATTGTTGTTAAAGTGATATAAAACGTGCCCCAAAACCTTATTAGACAGTGAGGTAAATGATGATTGTGCCTCATGACAATGATTTGGAGTTATGAGGGTAATTTAGGAAGCAAATCGCTTGGCGTCTCCTCGCTGGATGACAATGGCAGCGTGGTATGGAGTTTACCATATATGGGCAAAGCCAAGCGACGTGAGGGCGCTACCTGCTTCCGGGTTTGCGTGACCAGGGAGCGCTCAACCCAGCCGCGACTTCGCTGTCTCCACCAATTCATTGATTTGTGTCAAGTGCAACGTGAAACCGGCGATCGAGAGCAACGATGTCGTACGAACTGAGTGAGTATATTCGCGAAGGAGTCTGGCAGAAAATGCAATCAAAGTCTCCCTTTGTGTGTTTTTCCTCTCTCACGCCAGTCAGCTGGTTAGCATAAAGCTAGCTAGCCTCGCCCACAGCTGAATGGATGATTTTGACACATCGTGTCTTGTGATCCAGACATCTTCTGATGATTATTTTATGGTTCAGATGATCCTTTTGAAAATGAGTGGCATAATTGAGGTTCCGTTAACGAGCTTGTTGTTTCGTGAGCTAGCGTGTGTTAATGTCCTCGCGAATTGTTATGACATGCCTAGACAGGCGAGATCTTACTTCTTCCTCAACCAAGTCCAGGAAACTTCCCATGACGTGTATACTGCAACACCTTCCTTATCAGCTCTTTTTTTCGTAAACACTAGGCGAAAAACAACAATCAAATTATTATTTTGCATTTTAAATGATCGGATTGCAATGGGAGAGTTACACATTAGGGTTGCCAAAAGTATCGATCCTTAAGTGTCCAGATACGATATTTAATGGAAAAGGGTTAATTCTCAGCCTAAATGAAATGTTAATTATTTTTTTCATTCATCTAACATTTGATTCAGTTTCACAACTACTAAATATTCCTTTAATTGGTATTGTTTGTTTTGTTCATGTACTATTTATTTATTAACAATAGATTTGGGGGTATAAGTACAGTGCTGAATATTTAAGAATTAATTCTATTAGCAGTAAATGTATTGTTTTTGTTGTATTATTACTAATTAACCACATTGCAGGGGCAATTTGCATAGTTGAATGTATTTTATTCTTTCAATTGGGTCCGAAGTCAAAAATCCTTGGCTTTCCAAATGCTACTATAATGACGTGCTTACCTAAATTAAAAGAATAATAACAAAACTAAAGAAAAAAAACCCTCTTTGAAACCATTGTATTCTGCAGGATTTTGTCATCAACTTCTGTGATTCTTTCATGTAGCCCTGGACAAAGTTTGCACTGTGATTATTGTACCCCACTGAAAGAATTATTGCAATACACAGTAATATGACATGTCTCTCTATCATATCTACTTTCAGGACATGTTTTTGCCAGTCTCCCACAGATGGAAAGAGGAGTTACCAAAGTGATAAGTGGCGATCCCAAAGGCAACAACTTCCTCTATACCAACGGGAAGTGTGTCATCATCCGGAACATTCATGTAAATCTTTAACTACAATTATCAACTGTCAATAAGAGAAATATTATTTGTCACAAATCTGGAATCCAGCAAGTGAAAATGTGGTGCACAGATGCTTTGCATGTGTAACTTGATGACACCCGCTTGTATCATGTCAGCAAATCTAGAAGTTTGGTATGGATTAACTTCCACTAAGATCTCTAAATAGGTTATTTATGAAGCACCGAGTGCTGTTATAGGCTCAAAGCAGTAACGAATAGTGGACATGCCCACATGTGACATTAATCAGCCTTTTATAATTTTTTATTTTATATTTTAAATCGGCACACGGAGGATATGCAATTTGACCAATGAAAACCTACTGATATCATGTTTCTTCCCTTTTTCCTTTGAAGAATCCATCCATTGCAGACATATACACCGAACATGCTCACACAGTTACAGTTGCTAAGTACGCACCCAGTGGATTCTACATTGCATCTGGAGGTAACAATCCATGAAGTAAAATGTAATTGTGTCAAGGTTGTAATGTCTTTACTACAATAAAATCACTTGGTATTATTATACTTTTTAGATGCTTCGGGAAAGCTGCGAATTTGGGACACTACCCAAAAGGAGCATCTGCTCAAATACGAGTATCACCCAATATCAGGCAAAGTCAAGGACATCGCGTGGACAGAGGATAGCAAAAGGCTTGCTGTTGTTGGGGACGGAAGAGAGAAGTGAGCACGCGGCTTAATTTATAGATGTAGAAATTAAGATCAGCACTTTTTACATCGTTTCAGAGCCCAAAATGTAATAAAACTTGTTTCACTCTGTAGGTTTGGATCTGTGTTCCTGTGGGACACTGGCTCCTCAGTAGGAGGTGTTTCTGGCCACGCCAAATTAATTAACAGCGTAGACATTCGCCATCAACGTCCCTACCGGATGGTCACTGGCGGTGATGACTGCACTGGTTGTTTCTCTGAGGGCCCTCCCTTCAAGTTCAAGTTTACAATTCGTGTGAGTAAAGATCTTTCTGTTTTTGCAAGGAAATGTCGTCTTTGGAAATTAGATTGAGTTTTTCTTTAATGGATGATGGAGGAGAATAAAAACCACTCCTTTTTAGATCACTTTTCAATCTCATGCTTTACATCTGCACATAAGTATGCAAAAGGCTCCCATTTGTGTTGAAGTTTTAGATAATTTTGGTGTTAAACTGCACTGAGTGATATCGTTATTTGTCGCCAAAACAAAGCAACCGAAAGTGAAAAATATAGTCTTTTTATGAAACTTGTGCTCTCTTAACAGAATCACAGTCGGTTTGTCAACTATGTTCGTTTTTCTCCTGATGGAAGTCACTTTGCCACTGCTGGTGCTGATGGCAAGGTAAGCACTGATGTGTCAAAGATTCGTAATACTTGAAGAAAATCATAAGACTATTAAAATTAACAGCTTATTTCAAATGAATTATTAGAAAATTGTGTATAATTATTTTCATTGGAATTAATTTCTTTTCCTCAGATTTTCATCCATGAGGGAGTTAATGGCGAGCTTGTCACCTCCTTGGGAGGCGATGTTGCCCACAAAGGGGGAATATATGCTGTAAGTCTTTTTTTTTTTTTTTTTCTACTAAAGCAATATTTTCACCGTTGTCAAATTAGGGCTCCAGTAAATTACTTTGATTGTCCGTTAATCAGCAATTGTTTTTGTGATAAGACAATTAAACGAATTATATATATTTTTTGCATTTCATTATTCCGGATAGTGATGCAGACTTTTTCAGTCTGGTTAAAAAAAGCAGCAAATTGGTGGCAATTAAAGGAGGAATTTTATCACAAATGTAATGTGGCTTCACCAACACCCAACTTTCTTGACTGGCTTATTCTCTATTGCCATACATGAGGATAAAGCATAGGAACATCAAAATGTTAAATATACAGGGTACATTTTGGATTGGTGGGGGAGAATCACAGATCTTCTGACGTGGGGGCGGCAAAAAGGTTTTGCTTGTTTCAAGTCCTAGCAACCTGCTGAATGTGACACAGTGTATGGTTGATTGCTCATGCTAAAAACACCACCCCCACTTTGCTATGTTCTCTAGATAAGCTGGAGCCCAGACAGCTCCCAGTTGATATCTGCCTCAGGGGACAAGACCGTCAAGCTCTGGGATGTTGGTGCCCGTACTGCAGTCACAACTTTCAACATGGGCACCGAAGTCGCGGATCAGCAGCTGGGCTGTCTGTGGCAGAATGAGCACCTTCTCAGCATCTCCTTGTCAGGCTACATCAACTACTTGGACAAGAACAATCCTGACCGGCCCATACGCACAGTCAAGGTCAGCCCAACATAAGTTTTATTTTTCCTCCTCTTTACTATCTCAAGTGTTGCTACTATTGTGTGAATGCATCCCTAAAATTTCAGTTTAGGGGCCAGTACGCTTATGTCAGTAACTCAATTTAAATGTGTCTTTAATGATAGGACTGATCATTATCTCAAGGCAATATTGTTTCACATAAAACTGGGTTATTGAATTAGTTTTTTTTTTCTACTGGTCTCAAAATCAAGTGGATGACTAAGGAGTGTTAAGTTTTTGCTCATCAGATTTTTTTAATTTATTAAACGAAACTAAATAGAAGTGTCCTCCACAAGCAAGCACACTTTAATACGCTATTGGATTGGATTGTTGATTGATTTTTACCAAGACATATGAGCCTATATAAATGACAAAGCATATAGTATGCCTGCATTTGCAGCCAGCAAAAAAAGTATTGTGTACTTGATATTGTTTTTCTCTTGGGTGGTGGCTTTCTTTAAATGGCTGATATTGGATTAAAACACATTGGCTTTTTTTAAAATACAGGGCCACAGCAAATCCATCCAGTGTGTGACAGTGCACAGGAGTGATGGACGACCCTACATCTACACGGCAAGTCATGATGGACACATTAATATCCTTAACAAATTATAATTTATTTCATCATAATCCAAGTCTTTTCTGTTTACTCTTAATCATTTTATCAATCAACAAATGCCAAGATTCACATTGGACATGTTACTGCAGCTGTACTTGCCTTTTTCTTAAAATATCTGAAGTTAAATGGAGAATACGGTGTGAGGGTTAAATATTATTGCAAGATAATATGGCGTAATGTCTTAACTTTCCTTATTAGTTTTGTGTTTTGCTCCAAAGAAAGATTACATTTCTGTCATCAGTTTGACTTAACATCTGTTTCACATTACTGGGATGCAGAAACCGGGGAGAATGATTGTTTCTCAGGTAAGGGCCACAGCAACCAGGTGAGCAAAATGGTGGTCAATGACGCCAACGAGGTGGTGACGTGCAGCATGGATGACACGGCGCGCTACACCAACATCAACAAGCATGAATACAGGTAAAGTCCACATGTGTACAGATCTTAATGTATTTATTATGCTCACTGTACTTTATACAGTATGTTTATGCATCTTCCTCTTTGTTGATGTAGTCCCTATATAGTACGACCATTTTTGTTTACCTACTTTTTGCATTTGTTTGTTGGTTGAGTGCTAAAACGTCAAACATGATGGCAGGTTGTGAAGATGCGATGAACAGTGAGAATCAGTTTTTATTTGTTTGATAATTATTCTGTGATTTTGATTTTTAGTGCCTCCGATGTGGTGAAAATGGATTTCCAGCCAAAAAGCATCTCGACTGCAGAGGGGCTGACACTGGTTGTTTGCATTGGGCAGGTAATCTATTTGTTTTAGAATCAATTTTGGAGTCGTATTGAGTTAATTTTAAGATTAAAAAAAATGAAGTATTACTCATGCTCATCTCATTGGAATATTTTCTTTCTTTTCCCAGGTTGTGCTACTAAAAGACAAAATGAAAGTCTTTGCACTTGAAAACCTTGACTATGAACCTGAAGTTGGAGTTCTCAACCCTGCAGGAAATATTGCTGCTGTTGGGGGAAGTGTAAGTGCTCATCTAATAGCAGAGATGGTTTTGCCCCTTGAGCATCAACAAAAAAGGACATTTAAATACTAAAAATATAAAAATTCTATTAAGAAAGATTAACACGTTTAGCTAAGAGGGATTGTGTACAATGAAAGTGTATAGCACAAAAGCTAATTCACTAGAGCTATATATAGGCATTGTACTTCAGCCTTAATTGAATATATGACAACTGCTTGTAGTGTAGATAATGCTTGGTACTAAAATGCTCCACCTTTCATACCTAGTTGCACCGCTGGCCTTAAAAGTACATTCACATGGAGTGAAAATACTCATGTACAGCCCATCAATTTTAAACCAAATTCCTTCCAGCGCACACAGCAGAAATAGAAATAGAAATGATGAATGGTGCTTACGCCGTACAACCTGCTTCTTCTCTTCTACAGGATGGGACAATCCGTCTGTACTCGGTCCAAGGCGATACTCTGAAAGATGAGGGAAAGGCCATAGAGGTTAAAGGGGCCATCACAGACATGGCTTATTCTAATGATGGTGCCTATTTGGCTGTCATAGATGACAAGAAAGTGGCCACTGCCTTTAGTGTGACAGATGGCTACTCGGTAAGCATCTGGCTGTCTTTGTAATATTGTCTCAATCATTAAACGCCTCCACGTTTCAAAGTTTAAGGAAGTTAAATTTTTACCCTCCCTTTTTTTTTTTTTTTGGATCCTAGGTCAAAAATGAATACTATGGACACCATGCAAGACCAGTTACCTTAGCCTGGTCACCTGATAATGAGCACTTTGCAACTGGTGGAATGGATATGATGGTTTATATCTGGACTATTGGTGATCCTGATAAGAGGATTAAGCTGCCAGGTGAGCCAAAAAGCCACGTGTTTATATAAACTCATTTCATTTATGCCTGCGGATGACCTTCATTCTAGACCCTTAACTGGGAATAAATTAAAAGCACCAGCGTGGAATGACCTTCATTCTAGACCTTTGACTGGGAATAAAAAGTATTAATGCTGACGTTGGGTATCTGGATAAAATATTTGATTGCAAAAGTATTGATACACAGCCCAACTAATTGCTCTTTTGCCTCCCCCTTTTATGAACCCTATTTTATTAATCAGATTTTTGCACTACCGCAGGTCAGCAGAAATTTTGTTTTTATAGGGGGAAATGTGCACTACACTTGATGATAATGGAGGATATTTTTTGCGTTTTCCTGCTTAAAAACAAATATTTCATTTTGTTTTTTTTTATGTGGCATTGAAAATGGAATGAAGTTTTTTTTTTTATTGAGTATCTATATTGTTGAAAATTTTAGTATGTCAGAAAGGAAGCTGAAATTGTAATTGTAATGATGCCATTGTTTTTTGTTTTTCAGACTGCCACAAGTTGCACCATGTTAGCGGCCTGTCCTGGATTGATGCAAATAATCTTGTCACCACTTCCCATGATGCTAGCATCAAGCAGTGGACAATTGCATATTGAGACGCAGGCTGACAAATACCCATGTCCCCAAGGACAAGGACTACTGTAGAGTTCACCCCCACCCCCTTCCATGCAATCACAATGGTGTATTTTGCTGTCTGAATTGAAAATGGGAACGATATAAAGAAAACAAAGCTCAAAATTAAAATGATGAAAATATTTCTCCTTGTGCAAATATGTGCAACCTTCAGTGTGAACTTTATCTCATTTGGTGTATGGGCACTGCTCAACATTCCACAAATAATTGGGCTCAGTGTGCTCGTCCTTGATGGGTAAACCAAAAGTTTTGTTTTAACACTAATGTGTTCAAGAGAAATTTTCATCTTTTGGTTACATTCCGGAATTGAAAAACCGGTTGCATTTCAAGTTGAGCTTTTAAAAAGGGTGGGAGAACAATTGATGGGTGCAGCTTTTTTCTTTCTAGTGCCAGTTTTTGCGATTCATAGCTGCACTTTGAGTTTGGAGAAATTATAGCAACAGAATAAGTATACAATCAGAATTTAGTTCCTTCATTCAAGGGAGTTTCAAAGCATTTGTTGGGGTCCTGCTATTTTCCCTCTATCACCATTTTCATTGTCTTGTCTATGCATTTGTTAATATTGCTGAAAATAAAAATTTTGCATTTTCTCCCTGATTCACTGTGTGATACAACATTATCTTTAAAACTGCATATTGCATTTTTCTATGACTGAAGTCTAAAGTTGACAGTATGCAATCCTTTAAACATTTGCCATCTTAATTTACTCTGATTAACTTTTGGACCTTGTCACCTTGATGTTTTATTTGCATTATAGCTGCATGGACACTTAAGATTGCACGTGTCTACGCCAAAGCAAGCTAAGGACAGACTGTATTGATGAGAATTTTGTTGCCCAATCGTGTGCAGCGTGGTTTGCGGGGGTCTAGAGTCGTGAGGTCAGTAGCAGAGGCCGAGGCGAAGGTAAAGAGGGGTCAGGCATAGGTGGGGTCCTAGGAAGAGCAGGCGTCCGATCATTAAAAGCAGTCACAAGAATTCAATGCGAGAAAACACTAAGAAGTAAACAATAGAGACGATACGGCAAGATGGCAGATACCCAGCTGTCTTCAATAGGCCAATAATCTTTATGGCCGACACCTGTCGGTGATCCACCAGTCTGGCTTGTAATTGGAATGAAGATAATCCACCCACACTCCCAGTTTGGAGCCACCCATTAGCTTGTGTTCATCTCATATAAGAGCTTATTATCTTAATGTTGTGAATGCATTTTGGGCATGAGCAACTTCCCCGGAAAAAGGCCTCTGAATGTGGCCCAACATCATCATTGTGCTAAATCTCCCTTTAGTCTTTAGTCCAAAAATCAGACATTCTTGCCCATCCAATTCTCCTTGCAGAGAAGACAACAGTTTGAATTTTGTCTTTTGCCTAAATTTGTAACCCCCCTCCTCAATTTTGTCAGGAAATTGAATTAGTCGACTTGTTCTCATGTGATGGAGTTGGAATCGTTTGCCCTGTGGCTTGCCAACAGCTAGTCCAGTTGAGACATCTTCACGATAAGGAGTTTGGTGAGTGTTTCTTTTAAATTATACATAATCATAAAGATCACAAATGTATTTACTATATTACTGGCTCTACAATGTGGTCAGACTCATCGTAAAGTACTATTGCAGAACATTTTAATTACTGTGCATTGCAGAACATGTTAATTGCTGTGCATTGCAGAACATTTTAATTACTGTGCATTGCAGCTAAAGTAGTAATTCTGTAGAATTGACTTCTACTTCTTGTCCCCAATCATCTAATTAGGACATTTGTTACATCATATCCAATAGTTATTTAAGCGTCGAAGCACCTCCTGCCTTAATGCATGTTGTAGTTTTTCATAAACCAAAAGTAAATGTAATGCACTTTAAATGGATCCTGCAAAAGAAAGCATTGCCTTCAAACTGCAAAAATATTCCCATTGTTGCAAAGTCTATTTATGAAAAATAAGATGGAAGCTTTTAACTGTTTTACCACTGCTATTCCTCACAAAGGGAAATCTAATACTTGGGTTTCTATCGTGCCTGGCTTCAGAAAGGAGGCCTCTTAAGCTTGATGACCGTTTCATTATATGATCATAATCAGTATCATCTTACAGAGTTGACATCTTGACATTTATGTAAAAAAAATCTTTAAAATGACACCTCATACATATATGCCTCAACCCTGTGATTATGTATAAGGATACAATCCATGCATTCTTGTCATGACTTCCAAACAGTTAAATAAGTGTAGTTTTGTGTAGACATGGGTGCACTTAAATGCAATAAAGCAGTCATTGATGAGAGAAAACAGCCGGAGGAGGGATCAGTTGTTTGGCGTTCATAATAGCCACACCAATAACAGAAACCCTTCCTGTTGAGCTTGAATTTCTCACCAGTAAACTGGAACGGTTGCTATTGCTTTCTTGAAAACTCTTCTACATCTTATGTTAAGTTTTGTCATTAGGACACAGATCGATTGGTCAACTGGTTGGCAATCTTTTTATTTCCCCCTCAAGACTTAAAAAAAATGTTTTAAAGAAGTAATTGTGTCGCTTGTATATACAAAGTTTAGGATTGCAAAAATGGAACATGGATTGCCTGGGGTGAATCATCTGCTGTTTTATGGTAGGAAGAGTGGCAACTTTTATATGATAACCTTATTCAGGGTTACAATTGGAATAATATTAGTAATGTAGTAGTTATTTTAAATGAGCTTGCCATGGAAAAAGATAATTAACTGAACATTTTTGAAAACGAAATTGCTTAAGTTGGTCACGTTTCACGTTTCCCTCACATCTGTTATCCATACGGACATCTTTTACAGCTGTTTTTCACTCCCCCCTTCTCAGATGAGCTGTATCACGTGCACTCAACTTGTGTATTAACAGATCAGTTGCAAAACTGAACTTTGCAAATATTCTGATGAGATAAAACAAGTTTTTTCAACTACGGGGATATCATTTGGACAACAAATTACAATATCCTTATGTTTCTCAATTTTGTAGTTGACAAAATGTGGGATTAGCAAACTATTTGTGCTTTATATCGGTGATTCAAAACTGTTATTGATACAATAAAAGCGTTCCAAAGCTACAGGAAATACCCATTCATTGGCCCCAGCCAAACTCATGAAAGTTAATAATTGCTGGGACGTTGTAGACTGGTAGTTACGGACAATGAGTGAGTCAGTAGAAAATCTGCAAGGCTTGGAGATACACGTGGGTGAGTAGCTCTGAACCGCCGAATGAACATGAATGAAAGTTGATGAAAGTTACAGGTAGGTCAACAATGGCTTTAGTTATAGAATTAGAAGTAAATCTTTATTCATCATTATTTCACAGTCATAAGTTTGCTATGTGATATAATTTGAAAGTTTTGAATCGTATGACCATAACTGTTAAGATAAATCATATGATAGAGCCATCTGCACGTAAGGGTTTGTAAGATTATTTGTTGGTTGTGCTGTGTGATTTTGTTATTTGATATTTTGAGGGGGCGGCTGGGATAGGCCCCCCATTGTGAGGATAAGCAATTCAGAAAATGAATGATATTTTAAGGGTTTGGATGGAAACAGATATGGGCATTTTTTCCTGCTTGTGTTGTTTTTTGCACAGCTCTCTTGATACAGCTGGAGAAGAACTAACTATACACATGAAAAAGGTTTTCTAAACTTAAATAATTATATGAGGAGCAGGTTTACATTTTGTTCATGATCTCAATTCATTTGACATTTTTTTATGAACTGTTTATGCCCATCTTCATGTTGAGAGTGGTAATTGTGTTTATAAATCCCGACCACGAGGTGGCAGAATCAGTATATTTGGTTTCATATTGTCCTACAGTGCACATATATTGACTAACAAAATCTGGGATTTTTCCCCCCTAATGGAAAATAGAACCAATGGCTTGATCAGGCAGGCAACTAAAATCGGATCCTATATTTCTTACTCTTCTATCTAGTTGAGCCATTCTGACTCAGCCTACAATTAATTTCTCAACATTTCCCTTTTGGATAAATTAGATTGCCAAAATGAATGAGTTTCACCTGTGGCCTATCAGTTTCATTCAAATTCTGGACCGGGTTGTGGGAGGTGCTGGAGCCTATCTCAGCTGACTTCGGGCACCAGGCAGGGGACACCCTGAATCGGTGGCCAGCCAATCGCAGGGCACAAGAAGACAAACAACCAATACCTCGTAGCTAGGGGCGATTTAGAGTGTTCAACCAGTTTACCCTGCACGTGTTTGGAATGTGGGAGGAAACCGGAGTACCCGGAGAAAACCCACGCAAGCCCGGGAGCACATGCAAACTCCACACAGTCAGGACCGACCTGGGATTGGACCCTCGCCCCCAGAACTGTGAGGCCGACGCTGTACTACTTGGCCGTTGGGCTGCCCCATGGTTAGCATCTTTTGAAAATTTGAATATGAAAGATACGATAATGCAAATTTAAAAAAATCTGCAGTCTTTATTTGTCCAAGGTTATTCACTCAAGACTGTAGAGTATTGTAATTTATGATTGTTTGTCTCCGTTTTACGAGTAAAGCTGTTGACCTACATGGTCGTTTCCTTTTCATACAGGCATGTATTTTTCTCAATTTTCCAACTTCCTCATCCTGGTTGTGAAATATGACTTTTTTCTCTTTGTGTATAATATATGAGCAAGATGTGTGCAATGCCTATATAAACTTATAGTCTATTTCTTTCATACAGAGGGTTCCTGAACTACAAAAATGGAAAATTCACAGAAGACTGAGCCATCTGAAAATAGCAACTCTGTCAAAAACCCTGCAAAGGTCAGTGTATGGCTTTACAACTTCCGCTATGTTTAGCTACAGTCATTCAGCTAGTCATGTTTAGACAGAAAAAGGTACAAAGGTTATTGTGCAGATTGCTTCTACAAGTTTTTCGATTTAAAGCTAGTATTTTATTAACAGTGCACTTCCACTTTTTCTGCCTGGAACTGCACTGGATTTAAAACTGTGTGCCTCGACTGCACACACAGTGCAATATTTGGATAACTTAAAAAAAGCAGAGTTCAGTCGCCAAAGTAAATCCTGTATTATCTGAGTAGAAATCTGTACATGAAACCGTCTTACTCCCACAATGTATTTTATTATCTCGGTTCACAGTCATGTATATTTGTAATCTGAATTCGTATGCTTCACACTGATTATCAATCAAATTATTTATTTATTTTAAAGCCGGAATGCTACGCAAAACAGGGACTCTAAATTAAAGTGAAATAAATTACCCACGTATGTTAGTTTTTTTTAATTTTCTTTCACGCTACTTCTTTTGTAGACACATATCGGCACCTTTACCACCAACCTATGCCAAGTTTTTTTTGTCCTTTCATGCGCCACCTTCTGAGTGTGTTTTATAGATATCGATTTTAATACCTTGTGCTGCTATCTTAACACTATTTACTGTTTTACGGTTAGTGCTGTGAAAGCCAAATGAGTGTTATGAGAATAACACGTGATGACTGTTGCAACAGTACACTTATGAAGAGCCAATATAGAAAAAAACCCAGCAAAACATTAAATTCACAATAAGCCTTTGAATGTGATCTTATTCTGCTGCCAAAATGTAGTAGAGAAAAAAAACACTCATGTCCCAAAACAAAATACTGTACTGTTTGTCAACAAGAATATTGTATTCTTTTTTATTATTATCGTGCATTTTGATTCTGGCCTAAAAGATACTTCATTAGAATTTGTACAATGAAATGTATTTATTTTTTGTACTTCTCATGCAATTTTACAAGCTCAAGTAGTAATTAACCCACTTCCAACACTGCATTTTTTCTTGAATGAACACTGACTGAGGGCAGTTTTGTGTGCTCTTAATAGCAACGCGTTACACCCTGCCTGCTGGGCGCAGCTTTCTTTGGTTCCTTGGGCTCATCTTTCCTTTACGGCTACAACCTTTCCGTCGTCAATTCTCCAGCACCGGTAAGCCGAACTACCCCTAAATAGGCAAATGAGCAATCTACTTGTATTTCACTCCTTATTTTCCTAACCCTGCCAATTACTAAAGATAGCTACATTATTTATTGGACTATTAGTCACACTTTTTTTCATAGTTTGAACAGGGCCAGGGTTTAACCCTAGAATGGTAACCCTCTATTTCAGGGGTTACCTTTCACGCTTCTGAAATAGAGGGTTACCATGGTTACCGGGGGGAAAATGGGTCCTAAGCAAGACGGTGCAATGAAGGGTACCCATTTTTTAACCCTCAATTTCAGAAGCCTGAAAGTTAACCCCTGAAATAGAGGGTTACCATTCTAGGGTTAATATTCAAGTGCGATTCATTTTTTTTTCTTCCTCACTGAGAGCCTGTGATGTTGGTTGGCTATAGTTATTAAAAATTTGTTAACAGATGCCTATTAAGCCAATTCTCCATTTTTTGGGGGTATTTTTTTTAACTTAAATGCATGGTTGTTCTTGGTTTCTGATTAAAAAATGCCCTCTCAAAAATGTGACTTAAACTATGCGACATATACATTTTTTCCTCCTCTTTATTGTGTTTTCTTTGGCTAGTGCGACTTATAGTCCAAAAAATACTATATATCTAATGTTGCAAAACCAACTTGACATGCCATTTCATCCTGCTATATATTTTATGTGCCTAGTTCAAGTTTGTAAAATATACATGCCAAAACGCAAAATCATAATATCCTTGCTGTGAGGCTAAATGTGGAGAATCATAGAATCATATCCCAAAAGAAAAATCCCAAGTGGATTTCATAATCCTAGTGAAGACAACAAAGGATAGATACTATTAGATGTGTCCACTTGATTAATGAAATTTGGGCCTCGATTATTCTCACAACCTCTCATTGAAAACAAGTACATATATTAAAGTCTATTATGAGTCTCATTGTCCTGATCGACAGAACCAGTCTCGCCAACTGAACGTGCTTTGATTATATCCTACTCTGAAGACAGAGGGGGATTGTCATGCAGTGACAGGAGGTGGTGGAAGTCATAAATGAGTTAAATGTTTTATGACTGTCAAAGCCAAGTGATTGTGACGAATGCCAGCGGGGGGGATCTATTAACTAAAGAAAAAAAAACCAGGAGTGCTCTGGACGCTCCTACTTTTGTAATTACCCACATCCTCAGGTAGTCTGTGAAGTTTGGGGGACATTCTTTGGTTAATGTCTTTAGGACAGGAGAGTCACAGGTCCAAACCCTGCCTTCAATTGAAAATATGTAAATTAGGATTACTGGCTCAAGGGGCTAGTTCCATCATGAGCGTTGTCAAGGTCTCTCTAACCGCCCGGCACCCCAAGACTATTCATTCAGGCATGATTATGCTATTATAATGGCATTAAGGGGAAAAATGAGTCTCTCATGGGAGAATAGCCATATGCGGCGTCTTTGACTTTGCTATTTTCCATGCTCTGTCAAGAAAATGTAATGTCAAGCATTGAATAATGGTCCAATCATTTACAATAAAAACCAACAACTTGATAATGTGGACCACTTATTTCCTCATGTTACAACATTCCAATTAAAAATAGTGTTTTAAAAATTTAATATCTTAGAACTCAACCATGGCCATTTACTTTTCTACCCTGTGAAACCCTGTCTATATTAAGTCAATGCTAAAAATAATGACTATGAAGAATTTGGGAGGAGGGAATGTCTTGTTAATTTAATATACAAGAATACAATTATTTTTTTAGGTCAATGGCTCACAGGGTTGATGTGGTAATTGCAAGCAACAGCGGAATGTAATGCAATGTCAAAAAAGAAAAGTGGACACGATGATAAAAATAACCATTTATTTTTTTCATGCATTTGGATGCAGTGATTTGTATGATCACGTTTTTCCAGGTTTTTTTGGTTTGGCTTAATGTGACTATTTTCCCTCCTCAATGTAAAATATGTTCTTTGCATCAAAAATGGTTGTGAATCACCAGTAACGGTGCTTAATAGATAGCGATAAGTTAACATGAAACACATTGAGAGGATGAATAATGAGAACTTGCAATGTCAAAATTTGTGTCTGCTTTCTTTTCTTGTATCTGAGGATGATAATTTATAAAGAGATAATGAGGTGGAAAACTGGTTAGCTCTAATGTCTTGAATTGGTACTAAAAAAGCCACCAGGCGGTAATCTGTAACACTATTCTAAAAGTTTCCCCCCCCATGTGTTTGTTGCAGTACATCAAAGCATTTTACAATCAGACATGGTTGGAGAGATACAATGAACCTGTCAGCGCAGAGACAGTCACGTTCCTTTGGTCTATCACCGTCTCCATATTTGCCATTGGGGGCCTTTTCGGAACACTTGGTGTCTCTTGGCTTATAAAAGCACTGGGAAGGTAAGATTTGAATTCGGTGTGTTGATGATGCGCTTTACCATCTATGTTGTTAAATCAAAAGCCTCCATTGGGCCTACCTGACCTAAAGAACAACCAGCGTGGGAACCTGTGCATTTCACAGCTATGGCTAGATGGATAAAAATTAAAACAATTAAAAATTCAAGGGAAGACAGTACATTTTGTAAAATGTCTTGATTCTAAAGTTTCTTAGACAAAATCATTTCATGGCCCGGAAATAATTTGTTTATTAAAAATACTATTATCAAGAGGTGAAAAGGATTTCATTTGGATAGCAGAAGACCTTATGTAAAGTTTTTATTTCAAGTTATTTTGGGGTGAGATACTTTACCCTTAAATACCACAAATTAAATCCTGTGATCCATACTACTCACATGAAAACATGTATTATTCATCTTCCATTTCCTTTTTCTTAGTCAGAAACCAGAGAATGCAAATCTGCTATCCCCCCCTTTAAAAATGTCTCAAAAAGGTTAACAGCTATTGGATCAGTGAAGTGAGATGAATGTATAATAATCAATGAAAACTATGTAAATCAAAAAAGTGAATAACTTTTTTTTAAGAGGAACTGGTCATTCCTTTCCATATATTCCTGAATTACCTCGCGGCCCTTGTGAGGATAAGTGCTTCAGAAAATGAATGATTATTCCTGAGTTATTAAAACAATTCAAAATATATACACTTCTGTAGAAAGGCATACTACACCCTTAACTGGTCGCCGGTCAGTCGTAAGGAACCCAGCAATACTACAGCATTTATTTTATATTGAAGCTTGAAAGATAACATAAATATCACACGAATGGTGTTGCATGTACGGCATAAAAATAAGCGGCTGGCTCGAAGAAATACCGAAGAAATGTTTTATCGTGCCATTCAACCATTAGTCAAGGTGGGTTATTTTTCCAAATTCTTAGCATGATTCACTAAACCATCCCAATTCAGACACACGTGAATTTCATTTTGTTTTTGTGACTAATAATCTACATACATAGTGTAGTTTGAGTACTGAAAGCTCCCTAACCAAGATCTATTTTAAAACAGAAAAGGAACCTTGTTGCTAAATAACATATTTGCTGTGGCTGCTGCATTGCTGCTCACCTTTGGAGAGAAAGCACGGTCCTTTGAGATGCTCATCATTGGCCGCTTCATTATGGGAGTGGACTCTGGTAAGTGGAGCGGCCGCTCGGTGGTTCGGGTTAAAGCTCGCGTATTAAGAATACATCTCTAGGTACAGTCATTTAGATAAAGAAAACGATTGTATTTTTAATGTTCTTCCTGTAGCACCCTCAAATTGTGGTTTAGCATGAGAGCGTGAACAAATTCTGTAATGTAATTATGGCCCTGCCAAACAACTTTTGAGATGAAAACAGCCAAGGGACATATGCAATAGTTGTTGTGTTGACTTAGTACCGAGAGATGGCCTCATCAACCTCCAGATTTAAAAGTACCTGTGTGTATTTGATGGGTGTGCAATGCCTGTGAAATTAGAGCGTCCTTCCAAGCATAACGTCTAGTGCTGTAATGAGAAGAACTGCTACCTTCGTTAAGTGTTTGAAAGAGTTGATTAAAAACAAGCTCAGGGAAAACAGCATAGGCAATTAGGGTTACTTTTACATATAACTCTCAGAAATGTTAGTCAGATGCATATGTAGTACACAAATACATGACTTTGGAAGTGTGTGCTAGTATAATAACTGCATTTTCTTTCTTGTTTCTGATTTGTAAACACATAAATCAAGAGAAAAATAACAAACTGATTTCAATCTACACTGGAGTGTACAAAAAACACGTTAGCAGAACTTTAACTCTCCAGTCAATTGATTTCACTTTCATTTTTGGTTTTCCATTAAAATGTTCAAAAGAGAGTTAATGCTAATAAAATGGTAAATAAGCAAAACTTAAAATTTTATAACAAAATGATTGATTCAAAAACCAATTCCAATAGTATCTGTATGGAGACTACAGTTTTTTTTGCTGTTTACAATAATAAATTATGCTGTTTGATAAATAAATAGCTACAATAATAAAAAAGCAGCCCTTATTTTTCTAAAGTTAATGTAAGATATAAAATGTTATGCCACCTGATGATATAGAGGTTCACTTTCCTTCGGTGCAGACGGGTGAAGGCTCGATTCCTGCTGGTAGCGGTATGAGTGTGTTTGCGAATGGTCGTTTGTCTCTCCGTCTGCCCTACGGCTAACTGTCTAGGGTGTAGTTTGCCTTGCGCGCAAAGTCGGCTGAGATAGGCTCCAGCGACCCCCGCAACCCTGACGAGGATGTGCGGTATGATTGATGAATGAATGATAGATAATGTTGAGTGATTTATTGATGATATACCTTTTCCCATAGGTATAGCGCTCAGTGCGCTGCCAATGTATCTTGGAGAGATTTCCCCGAGAAAAATCCGAGGTTCCATCGGTCAGTTCAACTCTATTCTTATCTGTCTTGGAGTGTTTGTTGGCCAGGTGCTGGGTCTACCTGAGCTGCTGGGTCAAGTAAGTTACAGCTTCTTCATCAATCTATCACCTTCACACATTGTCTAAGATTTTAGAAGAGAGCAATGAGAAGAATATTTAAATCCTTGTGTTTATTATTATCGTTTAATACATTTCAAACCGCTTAAGACAATTTTAGCGTGTCAGAACTACGCCACACATGACCAGAAACAGCCCTATTTTATGTGCAAACTTAGCCAGATTTCCTTTGGTGGTGCTTTGATTTGAATTCAAATTGCGTGGTGTTTAATGTTCTTAATCATACATTTAACAACAGGAACCCATTTTACAATCAGACAAAAGGTATAATTATTGATTACAAATAAAATACCTTAATACCTTATCTTGCGCTTTAATATTTTGTAAAACAAGCTCCTGATAAGGGCAGCCCGGTGAGTGTTTAGCGCGTCGGCCTCACAGTGGGGGGACCTGGGTTCAAATCCAGGTCGGTCCACCTGTGTGGAGTTTGCATGTTCTCCCCGGACCTGTGTGGGTTGTCTCCGGGTACTCCGGTTTCCTCCCACATTCCAAAAACATGTATGGTAGGCTGATTGGACACTAAATTGTCCCTAGGTATGAGTGTGAGCGTGAATGGTTGTTTGTCTCCTAGTGCCCTGCGATTGGCTGGCCACCAATTCAGGGTGCCCCCCGCCTCTGGCCCGAAGTCAGCTGGGATAGGCGCCAGCACCCCCGTGCGACCCCAGTGAGGATAAAGCGGTTCAGAAAATGAGAGAGAAGAAGCTTCTGATAAAAAACAAATCACTTTCAGTGAACCTTCTTTATGTGTCAGAGGGTATTTTGCCCAACTTTTTTGAAGCCAAATACTTTTGTTGTTAAAGGTCTGCTCTCTTCAAACAGCATGCTTTAGCTCCTTTCACAGATATTCAATAGGGCATATGGATCAGAGCACACAGAAGGATACTGCTGGATAGTCAAAGGTTTCACTTTTAGCTGATCGGAGTGTTTTTAGATGTGTATTTTCACACAGTTAAGAAGTTGCTAATTACGGGAGTGGTGACTGTGGTAATTAAATGGATGGAAGGGAGGAAATCTATTTTGGTTTATTCCATAACCTAATCTTGGTATTTCATTTCATTTTTCTTTATTAGCTTATCTGAAAGGGAAGGCATTATCCAAAAGTAATTTGCAATAATTAAGTTACATTAATATTATGGCACTTGGATTGCATTACACTGTTTTAAAGGCTCAGGTTTTATTGATTCCATCAAGTTTTATGAACATAATAACATACTCTACTTTATGTTGAGTGCATATATGATTGTTCTATTATTATTCAGTTATCCATTGTATGTCAATACAATGCATATGAAAGAACCTGCCATGACTGCAATTGTAAATATGTTTTTCCAAAGTATATGACGAGTTAAAAAGAAAACAAGCATCATTCCGTTCTCTCAAATTCCTTTCCTATTGGTATTTCTATAGTAATATTGATTGTGCATTCAAATTATATTAGCCTTTTCATGAGGGTAACTAATTGACGAGCAGGATAGAGACAATTAAGATTTTAAAAAAATTATACACACTGTATTTTGACATTGAATATATGTCGATAGTTTCTTTTTCCTTATTTAAACCCCCTGCTTTGTCCATTGATTTAATGTAAGCAATTCTGTTTTGCTCATAAACATTTAACAGTTCGTGACTCATTGTTTAATGATGTGTCAACGAAACATAAATTCTTGGACTGAATGTTTGTGCTTCTAATAACCCTCACATGATCTGCAAAGTTGAAGTTGGGGATTGGATTTATATGGAGAGTAAATAATGAATGGATGGTTAATCTTGAGTGTTATAGCTTCTCTTTTGCAGTAGCTGCAGGTTGTTTTGTTTCAGCTTGACATTCAAGCTTGAGATCACCTCAGTGGGGGGTAGAAAAAAATCCTTCGCTTGTAAATATATATAGCCATCCCCATTTTCTAACAGAGTGTAAATTATTAAACCATACATTTATTTGACAAGCCTATTATTATTTGTATTTACAGTGAGCATGGCATTTATTTTGTTTATTTTTAGTGTGCCTGATATGGGCAGGAATTCTTATCTATCGATTGTCTGGCTGAGTCATAAATTGCCAGAAGTATGTGCAGTAAGTCTCCAATCTTTTCGTTTTAAGGGAAAGGTGGACCCTTTCATAGGTGACTTTTTCCTAGAGCCATAAGAAATCCCCTAAACGTGAGGGTCTATGTCTGTAATGATGAATGAAAAGAGGGCCACTATAACACATTTGTTTTCTCCCATATGACCTTGTCATTTGAAACATATTTATGAGATGCAATGATCAGATTATGTGAAAAGTGCAGGTTCCCCTGATAAAATCTTGCAAAATCTGATTGGCTTTGCAGTTTGCGTTCTCCTGCATTGATTTGAAAAAGCTCCCTAAGCCTTCATAGCTCGATTGTCTCACGATGGCCTCTGCTGCTGATTCAACTCTCTTAATTAAGTGAAATGAGTGCCAATGTTTAGGATACAAAAGAACAAAGACTTTTAATTTTCCAGAGATTGTATTTTCTTTGTAAGATGAGTTGGGTAACAATTAATAATAAGAAAAAGTTTACACTTGTTTGTTAGTTTAATGAAGCAAATAGACATGATTCTGGGTCAGCATCTGGACTCATAAACTCAATTATTCCCTAAGCATATTGGACTATTTGGAATCTGTTTGAATGATTGTGTCTCTCTTTTTGACACAATAATCTGTTTTATATTAAACATTTAAACATTCTGTAGCATTAGCTTTTGAGTATCTTCCTCTTATAATTGCAAAACCCTTCTAAATGTGAGCAGCTATTTTGATCTCACAGAATTTTCATCCACCATAACTGAACCTTAAAATTATTCTTTTTTTTTTTAAAACAATGTTAGAGGAAATAAAAAAAAAACCATTTCAATTGCTTGTTTATATGTAATGTGGGTTATGTTATTAATAGGGAGACAGCCATTTATTTACCTTAGAGTTGGATTGACAGTTATCTGATACTGTGTTCTTTGGTATCAATATTTGGCAGAGGCCTGTACTCTTTGAACATGCTTATATCGCACTGACATTTAATCATGAGCACGACACAATCTCATTTGCATTTCATAAATACAGTATTGGTCTGTATCATCTCCAATTTTGACCACAATGTTGACTTAAGCCGCAAATGTATTCATCTGACCTATTTGGTACCCTTTAGGCGTGTCTGTTCTCCAGTAATATGACAGGAGCATGCAGAATGAATAATGAGTGATTCATTAAGATATTGCCATCATGGCATTTGATGGGCTTTGGTTGTGAGACTTAAAACATTATTGTTTATCGTGGAGGACAGCAATTGTGAAGTTGTCAGTTCTGAAGGGTGTGAAAAGTAATGCCATTGGGCAAATTATATTTATTGTAACCTTTACGGTGAGCCAATGCCATACTACTCTGCACATTGTCTCATGTTTATTCCAATATTGCACCAGTGATAGGCCTTCAAGACAATCTGTCACTGAGCTGTGCTGCATTGAACGCAACAACATTTGTAATTTCCGCAAGTGGGTTCAAGTCATATATACGCCTTTGTAGACAATGATTCTATTCTCTTTTATAGTGTCTTCCAAAATCTACCAAAACAATCTTTAATGGGTTGTTCGGCGCTTCTTGAAATCCAATTGTGCTCATACAGATTGTCTGTTAAGCATAAATCAATACCAAGTAGTGTGGCTTTCATACTAAATTTGATATCTGTGCTCAGAGACTTCAAAATTACATTTTTCTTTTGTTTTGAGATACCCTCAATGTATATTTTTTATTTTTTTATTATTACTGAAGGGTACTTGGTTTAAGTTGGAGTTCTGTTTGTGCAATGTCATAGTTAGATTACATATATGATGCTAGAATTGAACACTGTCAATGTGTCCTTCAGCAAGGCACCGAAGCTCACAATGCTTGTTTCATCGCTCCATTTGATTGGTCGGGTTTTCTTTTTTTCAATTTTTAGGAGTTCAATTTATAGAGCAAATTTTAAATTAAAATTTTATTTTCCTCATGGATGGCACTTATGAGTAATTGAATTTAAAAATAACTATAGCAAAATTCCAATAAAATAGATTACATCTGGAGATGAGTGATATATCTTATCAGTGGTCTGATATGTTGACTCAGTTGTCTGTTTTTTTCGACAGTTGTTGTCTGAATTGATATATATTATTGTTTACTGTCAGTTAAGGTCTGTTTTTCTGTGTGATGTAATTGGAATGGTGGCTTCCACCACATCACAGCAACTGTTGTAATAATTTACTGCTCTGTTTGCACACACTTTTTAGTGTCAGCTAAGACGACACATCTTCCATCAAAGCCAGTAAAAAAGGGTTTTAAAAGAGGTGACCTTCATGGTCACCACTCCCAGGTAAAGGGATGATGAGCTTTTCTACTGCTCTGCCACCTGAATGTTTTTTTAACAGGCACAGTTTAATTTCAGAGCACAAAAATTTCTGCATTGGAGCTATTAAAAAGGGGATCTTAAATTGTCAATTTCCCTCGTTTATCATTTCTTTATTTTGGATTCGACTTGAAACTGAGGTTATTTGTTTTTGAGTCGTAATAGCTTTTCAATATTTCTTTTCCCCAATAGCGCATAAGCAATTCACATTGTGTTTTACACCAATGCACATGCGGGCACTCTATGAAAATCATCAGAGGACACTATTATTGAGTAAATAGCATCATCTTGAGCAAATTACCAAAAGGATAATAAAACAAAAAGTGCTACTGACGAATAGAAACAAGAGTGATATAAAAAGTAAAGAAGAAAAGATTCATGGCACAATCATAGAGACACCAAAGCCAAGGAATGTATATTCCTCATTAGGTATGTCAGTTAAATCTATTGATTCAATAATCTATGAAACAGAAATTACATCAGAACTACTAAGAGAGTGAGCCAGGTGAAAAAAAAAAATCAAAGTATGTACCACATTAGATTTTCATAATTACTAAATTTGAATTCAAAGTGAAATCCATTATGCATCAGCCTGCAAATTGCTGCACAGTAGGCGAGTGACTGAAAATTAAAAGATTATCAATCAACATGAACAAATGAAACAATTCGTTTAAAGGTATTATTTTCTTGCCTCATTATTTTTTTGACTTATGTAAATCAATGAAGACTGACTTTGCTCAGGCAGAATAAATGCAAAGCACAACGTTTTCCTCTTTAAAATTTCTCAAGAGGTTACCAACTACAGTCTTCTGCATTTACTTTTAGAATCTTCCATTAAATGAGCTTGCTCTACCTCTTTATTTCTTACTTTGTGACCAAGGCCAAATAAGAGAAAGTACAGCATAAGCCTCCCAGTCTCTCGGGTCTATTATCGAAAGCTGATTAAAACGTGGAGCGCAGTCACATATCATTGAAGATTTCTCTTTTTCTGCATTTACTTTAAAAGCTGCCATTATCACTTAAGCTTTGATACCGTCAACTGAGGCGAAAAGACAGTTTTTTTTATAGTTGTTCCGTATCTGCAAATGCTGAGAGGATTTAAATGTTTTTGTATTTTATTTTACAAATCATGTGTTTGAATATAAGTTGTGCCGAGATTGGTCATCAGTACAATAGTCTATGATGCAATACTTCAGAAAAAGACTGTACTTGCTCATTACCGGGGTCTCCAAATCGGTCGTAAAAGGTTTTTGTTCCGACCGATCTGGCTCATATAGTTTAACCACGGAGGTTTCAGCTTAAACAACTGATTAGAAAAGTAAGACATATTTATGAAAATGTGTCACCTTGTTTGTTTGGAATGAAATCCTGCACCCCAGGCTAAAACTGTCATTAATTAGACCGTAAGGAGAGATGAACATGTGCCAACCTTCTAAAATGCAGAGGAGGGACTGAGAGAGAAAAAGAATTACTGATCATGAGCTCCTATTCCCTAGTGCTATTATTAGTGACTGACCAGTGTCAATACCAAGGCATGGGGCCTGTAAACACTGGGGCTGCATTGTGATACCTCACATACGCACACTAACACTCGGCATTAGAAATCCCATAGATTTTCTCCAGGTATTCTGATTTCCTGACTCATTCCAACACCAGTTGGGTTAATTGAGACTGCAGTGTCTGTGGGTATGACTGTCTATTACTGCTTGTTGGTCTGTATTTGCCTGTATGTGTCTATTGCAATACACGAGGATCTACCCTGTGTGACACCCGATGCCAGTGGCTGCATAAAATGTTGAAAATATATTATCCGGGTTGGTTCAAAGGTTGTTTATTTCTTTATGGTTCCTTACAAAGGAAATGTTTCATCTCCATGCTCATGCAATGTACCTAATAGGCTGTATAGTAGTGTAGTAGTAGTACTCTATATAAATCTGATAGTGGGGATTTATTAAATTGGCCTTATAAAGAATGGAGTTGTGTTTCATTGTTAGCCTTTTAAACCAAGTGTCTGCTTCCTGGTTGTGGGACATTGTGGTATCTTGAATAAGGACTAATTATGAAATCAGATTTGGCCCACTATTTATGAAGTAATAGGCGTAAGCAATTGAAATACTTTGGGAAGGCTTCATTTTCCTTCACAAGCTGAGTTGCCTTGATTTTATTCTGGTGTTCAACATCACAGACAGGAGAAGAATGGAAAAAAAAGTATGTAGTATATATAAAAATATATATGATCTATATTGTTTAAAATCTAAAGATGAATCCTGCTGTTTAATCAATATGCATTGATTGGATCTATCCATCTCGTCACTGCGTCTTCTTCTGGAGGGAGACGTAGTATAACATGAGTATGCGTTCATATTGTAGATAAACAATACACAGAAACATGTGATTTCATTACATTTAAACCATTGTTGGCCTGTTTTTGACTGCAGGAATCTAGATGGAACTACTTATTTACCTTCCTGGCATTACCTGCCGTACTGCAGCTCTGCGTTATGCCTTTCCTCCCAGAGAGCCCTCGATACCTACTGATTGAGAGGAGGGATGAGGCTGCAGCAGAGAAAGGTAATGAACACAAACCACAACACTGCTTTCATCAATCTGGAGACTTGAATTTATTCTTTTATAATTTCATTTTTGTTTGTTTTTAATAAAAAGCATATTGTTGGGTTTTATCAGCCTTACCTTTCATGTCTCTATGCTGCACTCTGAAGTAGACCCAGTACTCAGGGAAAAAAAGAAAAGGGTGTTGGCATGTGTCGCAAAAGAATAGAAATGCTTAAAGAACTCACAAAGGGACTGCTTTTGGAAGAAATGTTAGACAAAGCAAAGCTAGACAGCAGCACTTGAACCAGTGACACAAAGATCCATGGCTACCGTTTTTGTGCAGCCACTTTAGCCACTATTCCACAAGTTTACTCGCAACTAAGATGACCATTAATTAGGCAATCTTCACGTCTGGAATGTTTATGAATTTGTTTTAAAAAAAGACACTGATATAATAAGGTATGGATAGATTTGTAGTTTTGTGCTGTTTTTTTGTACCATCTCCTTTTAGTCTCAGTTTGTTTGAAGAAATTCACAATGGTTTTTATGCCCTTGGGGTACATGCCTTGAGTCCCATCATCAAGGAGTTTTTAAGATCATGAATACTAAAATGAAAAAATTATTGCAGTGGTGCCTCCAAATTAATTCAAAGTTTGAAGAAAAAAGCTCCGATTCCAGCATACTAAAAAGCGAGGCAAACATGCTTTCAAACAGTTGAAGTTTTCCAAACATTAACACTTTTCAATTATCAGCAGACTCTATTATATTATTGTAATCATAATTGTTTCTTTTTCTTCTTGTTAAAAACTACTATATATATTATTTATTTGCCTGTAAATAAAGAAGTGACTGTACATATTGGACAATGATTGAAGCAGTATGAGAAAATAACTTATGTGTCGGTTTGTGCATTTATCCCAGCATTTCAGAGATTCCTTGGAAAAGAGGATGTTTCTGTTGAGCTGGAAGAGGTCCATGCAGAGGGACGAGCTCAGGAAACTCTCCATACGGTCTCCATTTTACAGTTACTGAAAAGTAAGGCAGTTCGCTGGCAGCTCATCACCGTCATTGTCACCATGGCCAGCTATCAGCTCTGCGGCCTCAACGCTGTAAGCTTCATTTTCTTGCCGATAACGATTGAACAATTGCTGCCAGCCCCCCAGACAAATTGGGTTAGACATCTCTCTCCATATATCGGAGCCAATGAGTTAATATGTAAAGAAGATATTTCTTTTTTTTCCCTACCTGATTCCAATCATCTATTCAAACAATAAAAGGGGGAGGATTTTAGGCTGGCCTTTGCATCCTTTGATTATTATTATCTATAAATTGGCCCTTGGTGAAAAAGGTTTGGATACCCCTGTCTAAAGGTATGACATGATTGACTCGATCTTAATGTTCTTTTTACAGATCTGGTACTATACTAATGGGATCCTACAGGAAGCAGGCTTTCCTGAGGATATTATCCCGTACATTACCCTAAGCACAGGAGGCATAGAGACTTTTTCTGCTATCATCTCTGTGAGTATTGCCACTTTAAATTTCCCAAACGCACCTAGGTGTTGTGTTTGTTGTTTCCTCCTGTTTTAAAGCACCTTTAAAGTACTTTTACATTATTTAATAATGTCTGTCCTACTATGATGGTAAATTGGGAGCACTTGTATCGCTTGTGTTTTATCTACAATACACCAGGGGTCCGCAAACTATTCCAAAATGGGCAGCAACAGGTGCAGGTTTTCATTCCAACTGATCAAGAAGAAAACTCTTCAAGGCTAGCGAGCTCAAAAAACAAAACCCTGACAAAAGATGTAGTGAGGGAAGGCTTGAAGGCCTTAGTTTCTATTGCCTGACGTGGATGCAGAAAGAGTGTTTTGAGGTCCCAGTCAGTGATGTTGTGGTTTCAATTTTTTTTTTTATGTCTTAAAGACAATTTGAATGTGATTTGGTCCTACTTTTTTTTCTTAATAAGAATAGAATGCTGTTACTGTCAGCTCCTCCATGCATCCATCCCAGTGCGCACAGTCCAAGCACAAAGGGCTATGATGCCAATTAAGGCACAACAACAGCAAGTGCCCCACAGCTATGAAACCCGACATCCCCTTCAACAGACACAGTGCTGTTTCAAGCTTGGGTTGCCGACATACGGTGGTATGCTAGAGCGCTGGTGTTTTCTGACAATGAATGTCACAGCTGGAAAAGCAAAAACAATCCACAATTGGTCAACATGAGTGACAACATCGTATGCTGCCCCATAAAAACATAGGAAGAAAAATGTTCAAAAGGAGTGCATCAAAAACGTGCAATCCATGTGTGTTCTTTTTGTTTGGGACATTGCATTCCATTAAGATGTTCAGCTCCCTGTCTATCACATTGCACTCTCTACATAGCACATAACTTTTTTGGGGCTATTTCTGATGGCAGCTAATCTACTTCTTGTTGTGTTATTCGTCTTTCTACTTTTCTGCGCCTGGTATAGCCCTGCAACATTTCCATAAGGAAGCACAGTGACTTTTCTAGCTCCAGTAACTTCCAAATGCATTATAGATTTTTCTGCTGACAATAGAACAGAGTTCGCCATGGTTCGATTTCATTTTATTATTATTGTCTTGTTTCTTGAAATTATTTTCGCTCATATACAGTCTCTGCCCTGCCCTCCAGTGTCTTTTTCCCTTTGTTTCTCATCTCTGTTCTTTTACTGTTCCATCCCATGGGGATGTTCTCCACTATCGATGCATCTTTCTAACTATACTTTCGTTGTTTTCTTTTATTAAAGTTGATGTTCTGACAGACGGGAGCTGACGGTTTGAACTTTATTTTCTTGCTTACCTTCGCTGAAGGGAAGAACATTTAAAAAAAGCCCTGATTGTTATTCAAATATACACATTCATTCCATTCTCTCCAGACTCCATTTGGTGGCAGGAAGCTCTGTGCCCAAACTCCAACGTGTCCTTTCATTTTGTTTATGGTTAATTGTCGCCTGCGTGAACGCAAAGGCAAACAAAGCACATTTTCGCACTCTACACCTCTCCTAAGGGTTTATCTGTGGATGGTGCCAAAAACCGCAGTGCATGAAGGGCCAGTGGTGCCTCAAGCTGTGGCTACTTGTCTTTAATGGCTTGTCTACTTCTTGATGTGATGAATAATGACGAGACATTTTAGTCCTGTCAACCATGAATCACACAGTCACAGCTTTGACCTCTGTGGCTTCTGCCAAACAAGTGCACATAAGTTGTGCTGTGAAAGATTGCTTATTTTATTCAGTGTTATCGGCATTTATAACACATTTATAACACATTTATAACATACAGAGATTATAATCTCATAAACTTTAGAATTCAGTACAGTGATACCAGTCTAGCTTCAATTTTTTTTAAAAATATCTCTTGTCTGTAAGGTTACATATACTGTGGAATCCAGGACTGGATGCTATTCAATCGCAGTGCACATTTATATAAACAAACCTTTTCACTCACTTTCCGTCCTATGGAAAACTAGAGGTACAATTATCCTAATAGTCATGATTTAGGAATGTGAAAGAAATTAGAAGTTAAAAAAACACAGACACACAAGCTCAAGGAAAATATAAAACTGTGAACTGTGAGGCAATGCTTTCCACTTGTTCATCTTTAATAAGCAGAATGTACAACCAAGTAGCACATTGGTTGAATATATACGAATAATAACCTCAATATATATGCTTAGAATCAGTCGAGAGTGAGAGTGAATGGCTGCAGAAGTGTCTGGTAGAGAGATGTTCTGTGTCTTCAGGGCGGGTGGGACATGCACACAGAATGAATTCTAATGTTTATGATTGCCCTAAAAGTCGCACACACAATGACACGCTTACCGTTCTCTTTCCCCACGTCTCTGATCGGCTTGTGGTATAGCAGACAAAGTGTAGAGTTTTTTTAAATTGTAATTGACCATTTACTGTATTTAGAGTGTTGCATTAGAACACCATGAAAAACATATTCTTGGACAGTAGAAAAAGCTATCTTAAACGTATTAGAGATGAAAAATGCTTTATTTAAATTGATCCTGGATTTTGAAATGCATAAAATTTCAAATCAGAAAAATGAAATTCTCCGATTCTAAAAACACAACAAAGAAGCATACCAAAAGCATTTACATACAAAGTAATTTTGGCTTAGAAATGCTCTTTGTGTTCTCTCCAGGGTTTAGTGATTGAAAGAATTGGTCGGAAACCTCTGCTTATTTTTGGATTCATTGCCATGGCTCTGTTCTTCAGTCTATTGACCATTTTCCTCCATTTTCAAGTAAGATTTTTTTTTTTAAAAACACCCTCTTTCTGAAGTAGTGCTGTTATAATACTCTCTTTTGTGATTCAGTAACATTTGTTAATACATATTTTAACATCTGCTGTGCTGGTTTCAAGAAATACAGTTTGAGAAAAGATGTGCCTGTTGCACAGGTTGTACTTTTTAGGCATTGTGTTTGCAGAAGGATTTTGAATTTTCTCGCTCTCTCTTCCTAGAGTGTAGTGTCATGGATGCCTTACCTCAGTTATGTCTGCATACTGGGAGTGATTGCTTCCTTCTGCTCCGGACCAGGTAATACTTTTGTTTTATAACCTCTCCTTTCTTTAAAAGGGTTCAAGTGTACAGATTTTCTGACAAAAGTCCGAATTAAACCTCAGAGAAACTGGAACAAGTGAGCAGGCATTCACACTAATGTGCACAGCTCAACTTGGCATTGTAAGATGTTCATGCCTTGGATTGGTGTAATTCACAAAAGCAGAGACAGCTTGTCTCATATTTATATCAGAGATTCAAAGCACGGAAGGAATTAGGCTCTCTACTCCTTTTGATCATAATTTTCACGCAGGGGACGATCCAATTAATGCTTTGAGCTTTGGAAAGCCACATTAAGCCTCAATTGCCTCATTCTATAGTGGAAAGACTGGCAGAAATATTATCGTAATCACACCAAGATATGAACCCAATGAAATGTGTTATTAGCCATTGTTCAGCTTTGATCCAAGTTTGGAATTTTATGCTGCACTATATATATATACACGTACATGCACACATGGACACATGCACACATGCACACATGCACACATGCACACATGCATACATGCATTCATGCATACATGCATACATACATACATGCATACATGCATACATGCATGCATACATACATACACATAAAAGTTGACAAAGGTGTCAGAATTTTGTCAGAATGTACTGGCATCCATGGTGTTCCACGGACCAAACCATATTACTCCTTTAAGTACCTGGACCCAGCAGGGAAAATACTAGAAATGAGAGGACATTTATATTGCGGCACAGGCGCTGCCTTATCATATTGCAGTACCATTTTCTTTGCCTTTTGAGTGCCATTTTACCCGCAAGAGTCAAAGAAAAGTCTGATTTATTGGAATATTTTAATATTGCCCTATTAAAGAACCAGATGAACTATAGGAATTTGTCTTTGTCAAATTAGAAAGCCCCCTCAGACCAGAAGGTTTGTGGCGTTTATTGTGTGCTTGTGATAATGGCTAGGCCCTGCTCGCCTAAAGATAGTATTATTTCTTAGAATGAGCACGTGGCTACTGGCAACTGTTTTGGCAGCAGGCAAAAGAACAATGTGTCAGTATGCCGCGCCTAGTAGCAAAACCAACAAAGAGACATTTTGCCTCTGAGCAACAATTTTGGATAAACATGACCTCAGAGACTGAGAATCTACACAAACAACTGAAATAGAGCACATACTTTTTTGTAGTTAATGTCATGGTTGGTGAGTCTTAAAAGCTCTTAGACAATGTGGTGAATATTATGTGTACGGTGGACCACCGAGTTATGATATTAATCCATTCTGGAGTTGGGATTGTAAAACGAAATCGTCGTATGGGGGGCAGTAGAAATTATTGTTATAGTTCTAGATTTAAAGTTTGAATTATGGACGCGAGATTCTGAACTGCGCAATCAAAGACTGAAAAAAATATAATAATGCTAGTTTTGAGAGACTAAATGGCTATTGCTCCCTAGTTGGTTTTACATTTGTAACGTCCTATTTGATCAGATTTGAGAATTTCTTTTCTATTTAGCGATCTCATCCTAGCAATAACTACATCTTTTTTGTCCAACTTTACAACGTCTTTTTGAGTCTGTATCCGTCTTTGCTACCGCAACCAAGATGGCGCCGTTCAAGTGGCAGCCGGTGGCGGTAGCTCCGTCCACTCTTGCTCGTTTTTGTGTTTTTGCTGCTTTTCTGTCTTAATGATTTGATTTGGTGATTCTTAATGATCCCATTTACTTTGATTTGCTTTGTACTTTGTACTTTTGCTTTGTTGTTCTGTCTAATCACCCTCTTGCTACTGTCACAATGAAATTTCCCGAATACGGGATGAATAAAGTTATCCAATCCAATCCAATCCATCACCATTTGATCTGCATTGACAGTTGCTTGTTGCATTTTTCTTATCTGCCATCAGGAGCACACTCTTTGGTTGAGTCCAAATGTATAACCTTTTAAGTCTTCGACTTTGGCGATTGAGCTGTAAATGCAGTGAATTTTTAAAATTCCCTGTGAAACTATCGGAACGCAGCAAGGAAATGAAGGTCGGGAAATATGTTTTATAATAAGCAGTGCATTTAGTCCCAGCAATTTAATGGCGTGTGCCACATGCAGATGTTAGTGTTCCCTGGGTGGCAGTGTTTTAGTGTGGTGCAGCTTGAAAAAGGTTAGTTAATTGGGTCCTCTCATTGCTAGGGGCTGCATTTGGACCTTATTATGTAGGTCCTCGGTGCCAGTCATTTGTTTCTATTGTGAGGGCTGAAAAAGTTTTGGAGGTCAAACCTTGGGTCATTAAGTTCTTGTGTCACCATAATGGAATTTATACATCCGTACTTTCTGGCTTAACACTAAACGCTAGCACACTAATTCAATCCTGGCCGTTGATGGTGATAGATGTAAGTGACTGCGAGTTGAAATGGATCATACGTCTATTGCCGTCAATGGCACTGAAACACAATTTTTTCGTCGCCTGGCTCCCATTTGCTCATTTCAGAAGGCCAAGAAAGCTTCTTGGCGGCCACAGCAGCCCCATAACAGAGACAAAGTCTTTCCTTTTTGTAAACATTCTTTTCTTCTGTGCCACTTGTCACAAATAGAGAATTGTGAAGAGAAGAATTTTTTTTGTAATACTTTTTAGTCTTTTTATTTGAAAGAATTACCTTTCAGCAAATAACATTTTCTTCCTTTTTTGTCAACAAAGGCTGACAGTCTAGCCAAGAAGTTTTGCATTCTTTCTCTACCGTTTGTGAAGTATCGAATCATCTGAAAGCAGTGTGCCTTAGAATGTCATCATCTGCTACTCTTCAGAACTCCATGTATTTAATCAAGAAATACCTCAATTCCCCATGTTTGCAAATAAAGTACATCATTGAAAAAAAACCAATACAAAGAAAAGAGCAGAGAACTATAATGGAAAACGATTTCACGTCTGAAACATTGATTTTGTTATATTTGCTCTTACCATGCCGATGAGGCTTGGGATTTTCCACATTTGATCAAATTTACACAGCAGTCAGGAGGAATATTACATTGGATCAATTCTCTTTGCAAAAATATTCTCCGTATTCTTGGCATGCTCTTTGAGATCATACCACAGCATCAAATGATTTAACGTCAGGACTGACTGGACCACACCAAAAGGGGCATTTGTGTAATACTTCGTAAATAAGCAATTAAGAAAGTGCTGTTCAAAACTGAAATGTTGCCATTATATTTGAAATCATTTTAATATGGTCTTCGTTTATCAGATCCATGAGGCAAATCACTCACATATTTTATGTGAGATATGCTATTTGGTGACCATGAATGAAAACCTCACATCAATGTTACTCTTGCATCAGTGACAGTTTTCAAAGGGATTGAGATAAAGTAGTCTCAGGACGTAATCCCACATGGCATTAATGATTCTTCAAGTGGGAGGTGGAAGCAGCAGGAAGATAAAGAGATGAAATAAAAGCACTTCCCAGCTGAAAAAATCACAGAGAGAATAATTTGGTTTTCAAAACTTATTAACCATTTGTAGCTGTTGGGAGACTAATTATAAATGAATGTCTAATATTGTCTTTCATGGCTGGAAAATCAAAATGACTCAAGGTAAGCCGCTGATACTTGTGGTTTTATTGAATGAGACACACTAGATTCTCCAGTGTTCTCGAACCCATGTGATGATATCCTATACACGTTGATGTCGTTTTTTTAACGCAGTGCTCCCTGATGGATCGATGGCCTCGGCCATTCAATGTTTGTGTTAGGTTCACCAATAGGCATTCCCAAATGCACACACAAATAAAAGAGACAGGACAATCCTCTGTGAAATTCTTGCAAGAGAGAACCGAACAGACTCGTCTCTGTCCAGGTTCATTCTGGCATTACACGCATCTTTTCCCTGTTTATTAGCTTCAAGGACCCTAGTTACAATGGACGTCTCAGCTCTCAAGGGAGGGGTTTGAAAACAGGTGTGAGAAGTCAATAGTCAAGGACCCTAGTTACAACAGAAGTTTTAGCTCTCAAAACAAATGAAGGTCACGTAGAGCCGAAGGTTCTTCTCCACATTCCAGCAGTCCAAGAGGATTCGACCTTCCTGTTGTTTGGTCTAACTAAGGAGCAAAGCATGCACATTGTTGCAAGCAGATGTACTAGAATAACTTTTCTTATGGTAATAAGCTAAGTAAAGCAAAGTGTTCTTCATTGCGAGCAAATATATAATAATGTAAGACTAATAACCCTAACAGTTTGTTTTCACCATTGCCGCGTATATACAGTGATTTCCCCAGATTCTCTGAAACTTGAAATCCCTGAATTCCTTGCAATTATATATGTTCTGTTTTAGGAAATGTTCCATTATTTTCTCACGTAATTTTTCACAAAAAGGTGAAACTCGTCCCTTATCTGCGTATGAATGACTGAGCAATTCAAGAAAGCTCCTTTGAAATCTACCCACTCATGAAAGCTATCTGTTCCCAATTAGACTCTTTGCCTATGGGATCTTTGTTCCAAATGGTTATTTCATAATCATTCCTTAACTTTCTCTGTGTTCAATACCTGTTCTAGTTGTTTTGGAATGTGCTATAGCCATCATTTTTGAATTAATGATTAATAAGAGTTTATTAGTTTGAACACAAAATTCCTAGTCTTTGGAATTTATTCAATTAAATCTAGCTGGAACACAATTTGCAAATCATTGTATTCTCCAGATTTGATAAATAAACACCCACATTTCAGGGTTGCTCGCTTGTGTGTCAATTTATGACATATTTAGCTTGACTGGGGACCGCATGCATGAACATCAATCATAACTTCAGCACAAAAGATATTGCAATTTCTGTTTGAAATGTTTTCTATAGTTCTTTCATTTCTATATTCAAATATTTCATCCAATGAGGCTCACAAGAGACTGATTTAATTTTATTTTGCCTTTTTCCCAGGCTGCTTCACCCTGAAAATTTACAGCCATTAATAGGCAAGGTCACCTCTGAGATGTCCTTTTTAATTCCAATTTCGTAGGTACTTCAGTCTCAGTCTGCTCCTCAGAAAATACTCACCTACACAGCTTAAGGCTTATTTTCACAAAGTTTGAAGAAAGATATTTGACCCTATTGAACGGCACTGCCCTCAGTGTTACATGGTGCTTTATGCCTGATATTTTTACTCAATAGTCCATTAAAAGGTTAACCGATGGCATTTCACCTTTCCATGTATTGCAATTAAATATTTCTCTATACTGTTATAATTTTAAGTGTTGTTAAGGCTCTCACCAGTTTAGTCTCTTCTGGGGTTATAGGTCCATTTTTATTCGATCACTTTTATTCCGTTTGACTGAATAAATGGTAAACATCGCACTTGACACTGACCCGCATTGCTGTTTACCACCAATTTCTGGTTTAAATGGGTGTGCTGGCGCTGTTTGCTGTCTCAGCAAGCCAATCTCTATTGACCGTTGCCAGGCAACACAGACGCACCTGGAACATTTCCCATAGAAACTTATCAGGAAGTGTTCCATTAAACGGGCATTAATAAATGTGGTGGTAAAACGGATTGTGTTCTTTTGAATGGATAGCTCTTATACATTCTTTGCAGAGATGAACAAAAGTTTAACTGACAGTTTATTTGTCCAAATACTGGACATTGTTACAAAGGAGTCGTCTGTAGTATTAATTCTACAAGATTATTCATAAATATATATATTTTTTCATTCATTTTCCATACCACTTATTCTCATGAAGGTCACAGGGGGTGCTGGAGCCTAGCCAGCAATTGACAACAGGCGGAGGACACTTACTTTCATTTTTCATATTTTTTGTCTATTTATCTGTTTAAATACCATGATTCATATGGTAATATTACTTAATGTTTCATACTCAATTATGTGGAGGAGTTGGTTTTCTGCAATTTTTAATGATTAACAGCCTTATAAATAAACCCAGGGGTCAATTTTCAGTCAGTTTACTGTAAAAATGTGCCCATGTGTATGGTGGTATGGTGAATCTCATTGATTTAAGGCATTAGAAAATATGGCTCTTAACCTCAGATTGGTCGGCCAATCCAAATAACTGCGACATTATGATCGATATCATACTCAAGGCAGTAAACAGACCCGACTCAAGGATACTTTTTGCACATTTGAGCTCTCCGAAACAAACATCCTGGCAGCGTATGAACTAAAGTACTTTTGTAGATCACATTTAAAAGGGTTTGTAAGGATGGACGGAGGTATGGAATTTGTTATGCTTTTTCTTTTTACTGCCCTTGGACGTGAAAATGCTTGCCTAGTGAGATCCAGTAGATTTTTTTCCAAAGGAGGAATTGATTTAAACCCTTTCCCAGCCTCTTACTTGAGTTTTTTTTAACTCAATAACTGCTTTCTCATCTTTTAGGCTCAAGAGTCTAACATGCAATATCCAATTCGATCGCTGAGTCAAACTGAGTTTGAGATGATAAATACATACGTTTCAATCATATTCGTTTCCCCCTTCACGAGGCTTCATAGAACCTTAACTCGTTGATAACAGATGTCAATCTCTGTTGTTTTTTTTTTTTTAGGAGGCATCCCATTTATCCTCACTGGTGAACTTTTTGAACAGTCCTATAGGCCTTCTGCATTCATGATTGCAGGCATTGTGAACTGGTTGTCCAACTTTGCAGTGGGGCTCCTATTTCCATTTATACAGGTAAATCACTTCTTTACTATTCAATGTCCATATCTAATCTGGTTTAGAAAGATTAGTTATTGTTGTTGTTTCTTTTGTGGTCAAACAAATCATGAATCTTGATGGATTCCATATACCAGTTCATAAAATGACAAGAATAAAATTGTTAGATTATATAATTTTAACATAAAAATACATGTTTTGCATACATGATCTTTCACATTAGACATGTGGAAGTTTGGTATAAATCTATCACCATATTGTATCACCTACAATAACACTCCTCTTTAGTCTATCTTTATATATCTGGGTCATTTCACTCACAATTGGTGCTTTTTCCCTAAATTATCAGGATGAAAGTGTTCTTTGTTTTACACAGAAATCCACAGATGCTATTTAATAGGGCCAAAAATACAATTTAACACATGCATAAACCGCATCTTTATTGGATGTAAATCCAATGGTAATACATTGCATTTTATGTGGCTCTCATTATATAAGCAGTATTGCAACTTTATGGAACCTTTATATCACTTAAGTATGGAAATTCTGACACCTCAAAGCTGAACTGTTTCAGTTATGGTAAAGTCTTTGGAGAGAGAGGCTGAATTTCAAATAGGATCGAATATAAAAGATTTCAATTGTCATGGAGGCCTCGAAGAGTGAAAAGCATGCATATAATTGAATGTTCTTATTGTGGGAATCAAGTGTTCGGACTTGCAATTTCTGGCAACTTCAGACTGCAAGGTCAGTGTCATTCATGTACTGTCCTTCATGGCAACTTGTTAGCCTATTCTTACTTAGTCCCCAGGCAATTGATGCCTGTTTGTATTGTACTGATGTACGTGACAAAAACTGAAAGAGGACGAGTCACAGCTTTATATTTCATATATACATAGGTATGAAATGATAGCATCAACAGTCTAAAGTAGTGTTTTTTAACCTTGTTGGAGGTACCGAATCCCACCAGTTTCATATGCGCATTCACCGAACTCTACGTTAGTGTAAAATAAAATTTTCAAATTCAATTTTCAATTTCAAGATATGTGAATCCATACATGAGAATCCATATTGTAGATATTCGTCCGACATCTTTCTTATTTTGCTTGACATAGTATGGGTTAAAATATCTCCTCTCATCTCATTTTCTGACCCGCTTTGGCCTCACTAGGGTCGTGGGGAGTGCTGGAGCCTATCCCAGTTGACTTCAGGCCAGAGCCGGGGGACACCCTGAATTGGTAGCCAACCAATCGCAGGGCACAAGGAGACAAACAACCATTCACGCTCACAATCATACCGAGGGGCAATTTAGAGTGTCCAATCAGCCTACCATGCATGCCTTTGGAATGATGGAGGAAATATATATATATATATATATATATATATATATATATATATATATATATATATATATATATATATATATATATATATATATATATAAATTCAATTGCTACTTTAAATTGTAATATCATGAGCTGATGATGATTAACCACAGTTTTTGAAAATCAATTCCCATCAGACTTGAATCAGGAAAGTACCTTATTGGTCCATTCGGTCAAGAAAGTTGGGGAAGTCTTAACCCAAGGTTGAATCTCTGAAAATACTTGGGGGTTAACAAAGTGCTCTCCTACTTGTCGTGGTTGCTAGGCGACAAGACGTGAGTTTCATGAAACAAGGCATGTGTTACCAAATGTATATTTAACCTATTTGATTCCCTCTCACTTCAGATAAACAATGGCTAGGATGAAAGGGCCTGAATGGACAGACAGGAACTTTAGCAAGAGAAGTTGTCCTTAACAAAAAGTATATTTGCAAAATAATTATATAAATGCACTTAATGATGCATTAGAATTTATATCTTTTTCATTAAAGGATAAAGCAGCGGCCCGAGAGCTTGAGTGGTTAGCACGTCGGCCTCACAGCTCTGGGGTCCTGGGTTCAAATCCAGGTCGGTCCACCTGTGTGGAGATTGCATGTTCTCCCCGGGCCTGTGTGGAAAAATTGACGTGTATTGTGTTTTTATAAAACGGACCTGTTTGCTCTGCGCAACAGAGGCAACATTTCTCATCAAAGAGCCATTTCCTTTTAACCGGCCAACATCTAAAACTTCCGGGAATCCCGTTGGGGTGCAGATCCCTGGTAAATGTTTCTCCCACCCCAGCATATAGAACTTTGAACTTGTATTTCTTCTTCTCAACTGACTGATACCCACGAACAATGAGATATAATATTTTTATATTGCTGTAGAAGCTCTGCACTAAATTATGCTATATAAATTAAACCTCCTTGTTCATTTTAATTAAAAATTGCAGCTACCCATACAGCTCATATCTCTCGTTTTTAGTGAAGTGATTGATTGAAATGTAAATGCTTTCTCTTATCACATACTTTATTAAATAAGTAATTAAATGTAGTATGTATTGTCAAATCTTCTGCGTCTCTTGATTCAAATAGAAAATGATTGTCATCATGGGTTTTATGTTTGATTGTTTACACTATATGGTTCATGTTGGATATTGGGATTGGGATTGGATAACTTTATTCATCCCGTATTCGGGAAATTTCATTGTGACAGTAGCAAGAAGGGGGGAATGCAGATACAGAAAAAAAAACACAGTTACAAGTTAGACGGTACAGTCGCAAAGGCCACAGAACAACAAGCAAAAGCACAAAGTACAAAGCAAAGCAAAGTAAATGGGATCATTAAGAATCACCAAATCAAATCATCAAGACAGAAAAGCAGCAAAAACACAAAACGAACAAGAGTGGACGGAGCTACCGCCACCGGCTGCCACTTGTAATGCGCCATCTTGGTTATAAATGTTAGATTATTTGTTGGCGGAAAGCTATAATTTGTTTGTTTGATGTGCTTGGTCTCATTCTTGCCTGTTGCCATGTCAGGTTTTGTGTTTTGGTTTGTTGCTCGGTGTTTCTTATTCTTGTGCTAACCAATTCAGGTCACCTGTCGTTGCCTCCTGCTAGTGTGTTTGTGAACAAACACACCCCTCGGTCTTCTCTGTCTTTCCTGCTTAGCCGGGTGTATCTCATCTTGTTACCTGTCTATTTAAACTCCCAGTTTTTGTTCACTCTGCCTGGTCCATTATCAGCTACATCTGTTTGTTTCCTGTGACCCCATCCTGCCATGTTCTTGTTTTCTTATCTTTACATCTGCCTGTAAATTGATATGAAAAGTACTTTATGCCAGCTGACTTCTTAGTTTGAAAGGTTAACTGCAAGCATAGCAACTATGGTAGAGTACTAAAAAATGGCAATAATGTGGAGGTATTAGTATTGAGCAAGATACTGAGGTTAGTGTTGCTTTTCCGGATGCTGCCCTATCAGCAGATGAATTGAGGTAGCAATTTCAAAGAGCTTTGACTGCCTTCAATGTGGAAAAGCACTATGCAAGTTGAAGTGGCAGCCAAATCACAATTTTACCGTTAACTGAGTGTGCCAGCTTTAAATCAACAATCATGTGTCCAATCATCCAGTCAAGGGTCCATCATATCTTGATATGATTTAAGGCGAGCGGGCACAAGTGTTTTGATGTAGTAAACCTTACTGATAAATGACAGGCCCCAGTCTAAACTGAACAACATATGTTTCTAATGTATAGAAGTGTGTGTTTTAGGGGCAGAAGATAGGAAAGAGATGACACTCTTGCAGTGGTTGTGACGGTGTAGACAGATGGATTATGTTCTGTTCCTTCAGGCAGGTGTTTTTCTCCATTTTTTTAATTGGCGGTAGAGCTGCATATTTCCTTTATTGTTGAGCTTACTTTTTTTTTAAAGCACTACTTGGCCCACAGTCACAACATCATCACTTTACCTTCTGTAGACCATGCTGATACTTAAGTAGTAAAGTTTTTCTAGTCGCTCAAGTGCATATCTTATTTTATTTCTGAATATGTGTTGAAGGTCGGTAAAGGCTTTAGGCTTTATTTAAGATTTTATCCTTTATTAAAGCTGTCACAAACTGTAAATGCATGCCTTCAAGGATGCAAGGGTGCACTATATTTACGTCAAAAGTAATTAATAATAATAACTCGCGGCTGTCAGAGAACGTAAGGCTCCTCCAAAGAAAATTGCATGGATAAAAAGCCCAATGGACGAAAAGAACAAATTGCGGCTGGAACATAAAGCTTGAAGGATGAATGCTTTGAGCAAAAAATATAGGAAAAAAACCCTCTTAAAAACCCCATTGTAAGTCATTCACCCCATGAAATTGATGGGGCGTCAAGTTGACTTGTATTCTTGTATGCTTTGCTATGCATTTTAAGATAGAAGCCTGTAAAGTTAAAGCGTTATAAATGAAAAATTTGTTTGGAAAAATTAGATGGACACTTTTGACGAACTAAAATATAAGTCCACCGCTTTGTCTGCCGGAAAATATTTAATTTGACCCATTGAGTTGTTTATTTACAGTTTATCTGTTTCTTGCTGAACAATTCCTGGCCCAATTTTGCGGCGTTTGACTCCATTTGAACCAATAATACGGCTCGTTACCTTTCAGGATGCATCTTGGATGTTCTATCAGCAGTCCAAAAGAGACAGTGTTGGCAGACAGACTTGCGAATGGTGGTCATGATGTAGCTGTGATCACACCGTTGTTGACAGGCCATGTGTTGTACCTTCCACCACCAGGTTGCATCTAACACACTTTCATGTCTATTTTTGTCAGTGATAGGTGGAAAACCGACATAATTAATGTGATGCGCCAATAACTATGATGGATTCTTTACTCTGACGGATGTTTACTGAAATGTTGACATCTTATGTCACCCGGCGAGGAAAAGAAAGATCGTTGAAATGAGACAGATAATTCAACCGTACAAAGTACTAGATGTAGTAGGGCCTTACACGATGGCATTGTGGGAAAAGGGAAAGATGAAGAATGTTTGGCAGAAGTGCCTTAGGTGTGAAGGAGTGGTTCAAGGTTATTTTAGGCCAAGCAGTTTGTCAAAGTTTGCAATGTCAGAGACACAGATCATATCTGAAACCGTAGCTGACCTCTGATGTGACACCTGAATCAGCATTTGTTTCACCCCCACAAGTTCAATGCTGAACTCTATGTAGAAGCCAATGAAGCAATGTATTAATAATTATCTTTTATTCTCTTTGAATCCCTAGATCACTTCCCACCCTTGTAAGTATCATATTCAAAATGCCTAAATATCGACACAGATAAACAACGATAAACCCTTGTAAATCCATATTTCTACACTATTTGGAGCATTGGCGCTAGAAGTAATCTCCATTTTCCTCCTCACAGTTTCACTTCTCAAAATAATTTTTAAAAAAGACGTCTATTATTTCAAACTAAGTTGATGTATACAATTTATCAGAGGGTGCAATCTGAAAAAACAGCAAACAATGTCGCATTTAATACAGTAAATGTACTTCTCCATTTCCTATTTTGACTCTTAGTATTTCACAGTTGCTGCAGAGCCCATTAAGACAATGAATTTCCCTTTCCTCATAGTACAAAACAGCACATCCCAATTGGGACCAGTAGGATACGCTAGCATCACTATCATCACACAGCTGCCAGATGTGAAAGACAACAGCTTGCCGGGCACAAACAACAAAAAGAATCCCCTCCCAAACACAAACACTAAGTGTGATGAGACCAATCTTATCATGGAAGCCAGGTTTGGTTCTCCATATGCACAGATGTTGCATCCCTCGAAGCTCACGAAGATTTATTGTTGTATTCACAATAAGGGTTGGGAGTATTTCTTAAAAATATAAAAGAACATTAGCAATATATTGTTAAAGACCGACCTATTAAGTGCTTGTGTTTTCTAATGATCTGAAATGTGAATACATAATCTTTCAACATCTTTAATGTGGACATAGCAATATTTTCTTTTAAAAAAAGATAAACAGAGCTAATACAAAATATTTGAATAATTAATTTTGGACAAACACCTATTTTCAAACAGATAAACAGTACAAGTTTAATTAGCAGCTCATGCAATGAAGGCAACTTCATTACGTGAGCATTTTATAGCCTCATTACAGACACAATTACATTGGGGCTGTATAAACAAATATCCTTGTTATTTTGTATTACGATAGAATAATTCGCTGTCATACTTATCTGAGACAATATAGTACAATATTTGAAAAATATCCTAATGCTTGCCATGTAATGTATGGCCTCTGATACGTACATAACAGTGATTCTCAGTGACTGCATCCCCCCCTTACCAGACTCAAAGGATGTGACAGAAAGGAAATAATTGATAAAACTCCTAAAGAGCCCAGTGTGTATATTTTCAGTGATTCTCTTGTCATTTTGTTTGCAGTTCAGCCTTTAAGGCACCAAAGCGCCATCGTTCAGTAGTCCTCCGCCGGGATGCTGCAAATCCCAAAAAAAAAACCTTGCACATGCATATAATCCCCTACAGTGACAGCGTACATCTCAATCACAGATTATAACTAAGTGCTGCCCCTGAAAGCAAATAGTTTAACTGCCCACAATAGGCATTTACAAGAGCAAAATGTGTTTTTATCTGCCCTGTCTTTTCTAAGAACCTCCCCTGGGTCCTATGCTGAGCCAGCAGGGCTTTTCGATTCTATCCTGTCAGGTTTCTTCGTGTTCCATCTCGTCCTTTGCACATTGTCCTAGACCGTTGGGTTCCACCCTCACCTCTGCTCTGCAATTCTATACCCTGCTCTTTGTGTCACTCTTCACACAGTGATGGCTACGTTCCCCCAACTTGATCTACGCCAACATTAGTTAACCCAATACGGTAGTCAATCCTCACTATACTTGGCTAGCAAAATCCCTCCAATGCTTTACTGGTGACACGATGACACACAAACTAAGTGAAGACAAGGTTGTCATGCTTGAAAATGAATGACTCATCGCTTACAAAAGCTAGAAGAGAGAGGCAGTGTTTTTTGTTTTTTTTGGTCTAAATTTGCAGATGATGATTACGTCACAGTCCAAATGAAAAGTAGGTCAGGCCCTTTGCACAATGTTGTTTATCGGGCTTTTATGAAATTCGCCTACCATACGGAGACTGTGTCAGAGGCTAACAGCCAGAGTGACATAACAGCCCAAGCACTAAGTAGTTCTTCATCGCGGCCGTGGTTATTTGGACTGCCCATTACTTCTAGTGGGTGCTCGGTGCGTGCATGGTTGTGTAGTTATGATGGGTCCTGCAAGCTGACTAACGAACAGAGAGCACTTTTTAATCATTGGAAAAATACTGCCCTTGAATAAGCACTCAGGGCACAGTTGTATGTGTACTATATGCCGAATTCATCTCACTTAAAAACCTTAGCTTCGATTTTCCAATTGAATTTCACTCAAGCCTCAGTGGTCTAGTAGTTCGTTGTGTAAATGTCAAGGTTTGGTAATTCATGAGCTGAAGCCGGATGTCCATTTTCATCCGAAATCGAAATCACATCAAAATCTACGGAAAAATTAATAATGCAAGGGGCCAACTTGACATTCTTACACTTTAACTTTTAAACAGAGGACTGGAATGTTCGAAAAAAAAGACAGGTGTTCAAAAAGGATTTTTATAGACGGCCCCCAAGTTTGGACAGTAATGGGCTGTAATATACATTTCTTGTTGCTTTCATTTCATTCCATTCTGTATTTTTTTTAACTCATTTTTTTCTCAATTTTTATAGGAGTCTCTGGATTCATTTGCATTTATGGTATTTGTGGGCTTCTGTGTGGTGGCATCAATCTACCTCTTTTTCATCCTTCCTGAAACCAAAGGCAAAACATTCATGGAAATAAGTCAAACTTTTGCCAAGATGAATAAAGTCCCCATCCCCTCCATGAACCATGAAATGAAAATTGTTCTGTGTTCTGATGGGGAGAACACAAAGGAGGAACATGCCTTCAAAATGGAGAGTTCCTTTTAAATCAGTGTGTGTTGTTGTGATGACCTTTGAATAGGGTACAGAACAACACAATTATTTGTACATATATAAATATATATTTATCTTTGATAATTTGTTGTGCTAAATTAAATGTTTAATATTGTTTTTATATATTCGTACCTTTCTATCCTGTACATTGCAAATATGTGTGATTCATTAACTGACAAAAATAAATAACATTTGTGAAATTGTTTTTGTAAGTAATTTGGACAGTGTTTTTTCCTCAAAGTAATTGTTTTGCTTTCCCCCTGACTGTGTTTTCACTTTTTCCTAGTATTTTCCCATAAGTTTATTTTGGGAAATTGAGAATTTTCTCTCATCTCATCTCATTTTCCGAACCGCTTTATCCTCACTAGGGTCGTGGGGGATGCTGGAGCCTATCCCAGCTGACATCGGGCCAGAGGGGAGGCTCCCACATTCCAAAGACATGCATGGAAGGCTGATTGGACACTTCAAATTGCCCCTAGGTATGAGTGTGAGCGTGAATGGTTGTTTGTCTCCTTGTGCCCTGCGATTGGCTGGCCACCAATTCAGGGTGTCCCCCGCCGCTGGCCCAAAGTCAGCTGGGATAGGCTCCAGCACCCTCCGTGACCCTAGTAAGGATAAATCGGTTCAGAAAATGAATTAAAGAATGAATGAACTCTACTAAAGTTCATTCAGTCAAAGAGGGATGCTATAGTTACTAAAGCACCCCTCTTTGAGTGTAAAGATGCAGTTTCATTGTAGTATACACATACTGTTTTATAGCATCAAGACCACAAAAATCATGAGTATTCTATGTCATCGTCAAAACATGGACATTGAGTTGGGAGGATAAACCACCATCTTTTCCACATTCAATACGGTGGGACAGTGTGGGCGTGGTTACGCCTATTGGCGACCCAGCTGCACATGCGCAGTATCTGGTCCTTAAGAGCAGCGTTTTTGTGCCGATCGACGACTAGCAAGCACGACGAGGTAAGGCGTAGAGCAATTTACTCGCTTAAGTGCATTTTTTATCACGCTAACGGCAGATTTTTTAGGAATCAATTGAGCCAAAAACGCCAAAAGATCTGTTAGTTTAATGCCAGGTTGAACACACCTTCGGCAATTTAAGTTTGGGCTACTTTTCCCGACCGGCTGTGTGCCGAATGTGACTAGTTAGCTTAGCATTAGCGTCACGATGACGGTTCCCATATGACTTAAAGTATGTTGTCCGTTTTCTCTCCATTATTGAGTCATGTAGTCGTGGGTCTTTTTAATTTAATCAAACAAGGCCGAGACATCAACGGACAGTTTGCTGGGTAAGGGCTCACTCAAAAATAACTTCCAGAGGCACGATTTAACTCCTGGTGTGTAGTAAATGATAGTTTTCACTCCGAATACTAAACACCCGTTTCCAATTTGTAGTTCTGTTTTCACCAAAAATCATTTATACAAAATTTGTTAAGCCAACTTTCTCCTAGTTATTGACGTTAATGTTTAATTACCTTGTCTGGTAAAGGGAAAATAGCAAGGAGCACTCAAACTTATTTTCATTCTTTGTCTTAATCGTTTATTAAATTTCTTGTAAGATTTCTCTTTCCTGTATTAATTGTTTGTCAACTCACAAATAGCATAGTTAAATAAAATATTCCTTTTTTAGTGCCAAGAAACAGCTCTTCCTGGGTGCCCAGATCACTCACAACCTTGGGGTTACAGGAGATGAGACTGGTCCAGATCAAGGTAAAACTAGTTCCAACAAAAAAAACCTAAGCCTATCTTTTGAATCTCCAGTCTCTATATATGATAACGTTTGCTTTTTTTTTGCTCGCATCAGGCCCGTCCGAGTCTGGAGGACCAGGTGATCTTCCCAGGTTGCCCACTTGCATCACATCGCATCTCTGAACTCTGGCAGTCTTCTGAGAGGTCAATTTATTTGTTTATTGTAGAATATACAAGTATTCATCCAAAAACATTACCTCATGTAACTCAATTTGAAATCAGGTTTGTGAGGTTTCACTGACTAGTTGCAATTTTCTTAGAGTTCTGTGGCTCATGGTGGCAAAGTGAGACCCCCAAGGTAAGAATCTTATTTTTATAGATTTAAGCCAACAAATAAAGGAGATTTGAGCAGCAATTGTCTTTTTTAAAACACTTGGTGAAAAAAGACCTAAAAGCCTTTCATGGGTCTTTTTTTTTAAATAAAATTGTTCTATTTCCTAAGTATTTTGTTGAAAAATTATTCTAAGTGTAAAATTCTGATTTCATCTGCAATTTTTTTTGACTAAATGTTTACAATTTTTTTTCTAAGTGCTTTGAATAAATTTTATTCTAGTGTAAAAATCTGTCTGTTTAAGAACGTCTATAGAATAAAATTGTTAAAATATTTCCAAAGTGTAAAAAGCTTTTTTTTTGTCTGCAGGGTGAAAGACATATGGACCACATCAACTCTTCAATGTGATTCTAAGTGTTAATAAAATTTTGAATACATCATGTTACTTGCATTCTTATTAGGTAAATGAGGAATATGACATGTATAGTTTCAAGAACTTTTATTTTTCCACAAAAACTGGAGTTTTCAAGATTGGTTCACAATTCTTCTTGGAGTGCAATTATCCACCAGTAAATGGATGACATCCTCTTGGGTGGAAATCTGGAAGAAAAAGAAAGTCAGACAACATGTAACAATAAAAAAATTGACAAAAAAAACTAAGGTGTTTTCTATCAATATCAAAAAGATACTTACCAGGATAGCCCTTCTTCCCCTAACACCACTCAAGTGCCATCTCTCCTTTCCTCAGTCAGCATGCAACTTTAAAGCAACAGGAGGGGAAAAATGGAAATTTTACACATGTACATCTGATGACTTTGAAACTCTGGCTTGGTTTGCATTTTTTGTAAGAGGCAGAAATTCAAAAATAAGAGTCTATAACAGGGATCTCCAACTCCAGTCCTCAATAGCCCCTATCCAGTACATTTTCCATGTCTTCCAACACACCAAAATCAAATGATCAAGCTCCTAGCTTGCTGATGACTTGATCATTTGATTCCGATATGGAAAACATACTGGACTGGGGCCCTTGAGGACCAGAGTTGGAGACCTGCTCCATAACAAGTACCAGTGAGGGGACGTTGGTGTCAAAGATTGTGGCGTTCACCGTATCACCCTTTCTTTAGCGTTGATTTGGTCAACTTGGGTGGATCCTGAAGAGAAGCAAGATACAAAATGAGTAGGTTTAGTACACATGACATGAAAATAAGAAATAACCAGAAACACTTGGGTCTTACCTCATCCACAACTTCTGCCTTGACTTCTTTGGTCTTCTCGTCAATTCTGACAGCTTTCACCACCTCCACCGTCTTCGTGGCTTTAAACATCTACAAAACACCAGAGCACGATTATGAAATTGCCTATTTAACCATTTTGATGCACAAATGACCCACATTCATTTCCAATGTTATTTCATCCTGGATGAGTTTTTAGGTCAATCATTGCAAATCCATTCATTTAAAAAACTATCCCAAAAAGTCATCATTGCTTCTGTTCTCTTCTTACACTGAGGAAAAATAGTTATTTATACCATATGCTTAAACTGGAGTCAAAAATTACCCCAGTGCTATGGTTGAATGAATGTCTCACTTAATGTGGTTTTGACAAAACCTAAAAATGAAAAGGTACAAGCCTGGGTTAAAGGTATAGATCAGTGGTTCTTAACCTGCGTTCGATCGAACCATAAGGGTTCAGTGGAGCCTCTGCCATGGCGGTCAAGACACATCGATTCATTATGTCTATTCACGATAACATGCCTTGACCATTACTGGCTACAGATGATCACGTGACATTGCTTGGCCAATCAGTGCTGTGAGGAATTTAATTATCTTGAATTTGAAAAAAATAAATAAATCATAGTTTATTTCACATTATAGTTAGTGTTCGGTAGGTCCAACAAGGTTAAGAAGCACTGGTATATATTCTATAAGTTCTATAAGTGTACTGTTTATTTCTTACACCTCCACTGATGGCATTTATGTGGGTGAGAGTTATCCAAGGTTTTTGCTAATAAAAATCAACACTAGATCAGAGTGTTCTTTCATTCAAATGTTGAATGCATCATAATGAAAAATAATCTAATTATGCAAAGCATTGAACACTGACATTTAATTATTACGCGGAAAGAGAAAATAGAAACTAGTATTTAAAAAACGACTCACTTTGCTGACAAACAGCTCAATATGGCGTTGGCAAGCTGGTCCTTTTTGGTCGTTTGGGCCACATTCTCGATGTTTCCCAGCAGTCTGTGCTCGTTGAGGAACTGAAACACAATGGAATGATTCCTTTTAAACATAAAGGGCTATAGGTAACGCAATGTAGCCAATTTGTTTGCAAACATTTTTTGTCTCCAACCACGTGAGGCCACATCACGACAACGAAGCATGTTCCTGTCAAAAGCACTCTTAAAATGAGAACTGGGGCTTCGAAAACCCCAAATGACAACGTACCGAATGCGCTGCATTGTCCAGTAAGAAGTTTTTCAGGTCTTTCTTCGGTAAATCGTCACTTCTGAGCTGCTCTGCAGTGCACAGCCATACTGGCTCCTGGCTCATCCGCCATTTTGAAGATGACGGTGCCCATTTGAACTCTGACCTCGGCCACGCCTATTAAAGATAGACACACACAAAATAGTTTTCTTAATAACGTGTGTTAGACAAATACACGTTATTATGAAAACAATGTAGTATTTTTGTGTCTATTTTTTTGTGCATTTTACATGTACACTTTCAGTATTGCTACATCTGAATCAATCCAACCCTTAATAACTATTTTATGGCTATAAAACCTTTACTGCAGCTACAGCTGCGACACATAAAAAACATCAATAATAACCTCATACAATTGAAATATTATTTAAGATACTTATATTTGCCTGTGCAGCTCGCCACAGATAGTTTGGTAGCACTGACTAATCCACTCTATCACTGGCCAATTGTAGTTTTTGAAAGTGATGACGTATTCCTACGCATGCGAGAAAGCATTGGTGTCGCGATCTCGAAATCTGATTGGTTTTATCAACGCTTATTTTATGCTCAGGGCCTGCAGAACTGATTGTGAAAGATTTCTGATTTCTGACCTTGGCAACAAATAATTTCCCTCAATTGTCCATCTTGCAAAATCCATGCAAAATCCATCACTGACCCTAACTATAAGGCAAATGCTTCTACCGTATCCGTGGGTTATAATTGTATTACTTTATAGTGTGTGCATAAAACAGGTTGTTGCAAGTTTATGATCCATATTCAGGTTTTTGGCGTCACTCAATAAACTTCACGGAACATTTGTGGCTGCCAACAGAAGCTCTTAAACACTCTTACAGTAATTTTCCTTCTTGTGTTTAATAGTATTTCCCAGTGTTCAAGACATAAAGTGGAAAGAGGAGGACTTGCTTCAATGCATTTTCCCTTTGATTCATTTCTTGCATTATATCCTATGACAAGCCTTCAAACAGTCCAGATTTATAGGTGGATGGTCAACAATATAACTTGTCTTCTTCCACCATACCATTAAATTGACTATCTCAGAAGTTCACATAAAGAATGTGGCCAGGCAATCCTGCCATGTAGTGAACAACCATGTGTTAAAGAACAGTCCTATTCTTCTCCAACTAAAGGTGGAATTTTCTTCTTCAGACAGCGCCATCTCAAGGTTTGAAAAGCGTCATTGTTGCATGGCCTCTTGCCACGGCATTGGTAGGGGTTTTCATACCAATGAGCAACATAACCAGTGGGTATGTTGTAGGGGAAATTAAATACTGTAACAGTGAAGCCACATCACAGTAATCATATCATCCAAACTTACCTCAGAAACACTTTCCTCTGTCAAGCTAAACACTAGTGATCATTTGCACACAGTCACCAGAGTACAATTTTTCACATTGTATCATGAAATATATTTCGGAATATTGGCAGAATCAAGTGTTGTGCAAGTAACAGTGTGTCAGTTTCTCTCTTTGCGTGTCTTCTCCTAAACCACTTTTCCGAACAATGTTTTTTTAATACACTTTAAATTTTAGATCTAATTATTAATATAATTCCTAACCTATGTGGCATACACTGGACTGCATTTGATACATTTTTGTGGACACCACCTATTTCGCAGTATAAAATGCATATCGATAGAAAAACATAGGTCATTCTATTAAATATGACATATACTTAACACAGTGACAGTCATCACATAGGCAGTTAAAAAAATGGATAAAACAAGAATACTGTAACTGCGGCCATAGAACTTAGTTGAAATGTTCAGGTTACCCCAAAAGTGGTTAACAGTTACTTCTATAAATTAGCAAATATTAGTATAAAGCATTTGATTTCTACTGCTATGCTAATTTTAGAGAAAATCGAGTTAAATCTTCTTATCACCTGCAGATATTTCATTCTTTTTTTGCTGTCCAAACAAGCAAAAACAGGAGTTCAAAGTGAAATACATAGCTTATTGTCACTCTCAATCAATGATGTTACAAAAATCCGTCCTATAGAATATTTAAAGGAGGGAGCTGCCATAATAATCATTATCACTCTATGAGATGAAGAGCAGCTGTGAGCATCTCAGGCAAGTGCAGTAATAATGTGATGTGTGACTCACTTAGTATGCAACACACAGAACCCCGCATTCTAATTTCTGCCTGGCAAGGTTTTGGGGTTGGAATACATTGAGCTGAGCACCTCAAGTAAGGAAGGGTTGACTTGAATGGCACATCATTGCATATCAGTATCTGGTTATTTGCCCATATGGGTAGACTGGCATTTTTATAAATGCAGCCCTATGGGAGCCACAAGCCAATGCAAACTTTGAGCCAGTCCTATGCCTGTATAAGGTTTGCATCATGAAGGGCTTAAGACTTTGCCCAAAAATTCGGTCAAGCTTGTCTTGTCTGAAATTACAAAACATTATTTGTTGTGAGGATAACTCTTATAAGTACAATAATGAGTCCTCAGACTTACTTGACGTGTCGAATCTTCGTCTCCCTTTACATCCTCGATGAAGAGACTAATAGACTTTTGTTTGGGGACCGAAATATGGTTTTGCTTAAGGGAATCACCTTTTCCACCTCCAAATGACTCCCTTCTCCTTCCTCTGTCCTCAGACACTTGGCGGCTCTCCAACTCGCATAACAAGCTGCAAAATGTTTGAAAGCCTGCATCCCAGAGAAGACTTTCACTCCACTTCTCAGTTTAAAACCCTAAGTGGCCCATCTTTGAATGTCGTTGGAAATCCCCCTGACATGAATATTTGACTTGCTGTCAATTTAAATAGGAGACTCTCACTGGCATTGACTGTATGGATCAGTTGACATTGAAGTCAGACTGGCACATTACAGATACACGATGAGGTCATTTAAACGACTCAATCATCTTAATGAGTGTATCATGATGTGGCATGGCCAAAATCACAATTATTGCTCCTTAAGAAAGAAAAGCGTGTGATGAGATTTCAAAACAACAAACAAATCCACTCATATAAAAGGGCAGAAAGAAGGGCACTCAATGTGTTTTTCTATTTTTGAACCAACCACCTCCTCATTCCTCAGGGGACACACACACTAACACACACACACACACTAACACACACACACACACACACACACACACACACACACACACACACACACACACACACACATATCCTGCAGATCTTCTCCGTAATCATAAAACACAATTGAACAAATTAAGGTATAAAGAAACCAAAATAAGGATAGTAATATCCATTCCCATTTAACATTGTTTGTCCCTTGTCAGCGTTGAGGAGTGCTGGAGCTAATCCCACCACACCGTAGACCGGTCACAAATCTTACAGAGACAAACAACTTTTCACAATGACGCCGCCACCGAGTGGGAATCGATCTCACGCTGCTCTTTGGCGAAGTCAGTCATTCAGTCAACATTCCAATAAAACCAAGAGTGATGGAAGAAAACTAGTGCATTCATTCTAATTAAACCTGCAGACGTGCCATTTAATGAACAATTTTATCATTAAAAAATAATGACATCCTTTAAACGACGGCCTCCTGTACGGATGCATTCTAGAAATCTGCATTTGAGATGACTCATTAGCTACTGCAGCATCTCATTTGGGATCCTACGATTACCTGCTCATGCTCTCTGCCTCGCTGTGCTGCTGTCACTTGCTCATATTTGCCAATATACGCTTAGAAATTCCCATGAAAAAAACATTCATATACTCAAAATAACATTTCATGGTGCTATAGCATTATTAGTCAAATTTAAAGTAAGCCCTTTTATGAAAAAGAGCTGTACTTGGTTGTGAAGTTCCAGAGACAATGACACATGATTGTGGGCACTCCAGATACCAAGGACTGTCCGCATTACTATACAGGCAATTAAAATGATAAATGTCCATAATGTGGCTCTTTGATGATCATGTTAAACATATTTCTGATTCAAAAGTTTTTATCCAAGCATTTACCTCACATGACACATTTGCTGACGATCACCAGAGATATTGACTCACGATTACCATCACAACCTTTTCATCATTCTTTAATAGATCAAGACGTCAGTTATGACCTTTTTTCCCAGGTCGATATATATCCCACCAGCCTCTACGTTAATAATTTACAATGATGTATTGTATGTATTGAGAGCCTTTATTGTTTTTTTAGCAATTAATTCATCACCATAATCAACCAATAAACAAACTACCTCCACTGTCTCTGTATACCTCTTCTCCTCACTTGGGTCATGTATCTCCCGGAGCCTATCTTACGTAGTGCTGGCTGACATGCCGGGTAGATGCAGGTGGCCAGCAAATCGGAAGGCAAACAGACAAGGAACAGTTGTGAGTGATTTTTTTTGTCAAGCTTTTGAAACAGCAGTCAGTCTCGACAAGATTGGTTCTAAATTTCTCTATGTCAACAGTCATACTGACATTCAACTCTATTTTGTATTCCAAACAACAAGCTAAAAGCTATGTACTCAACATGTTTATTCAATATAAGGCTTTATTTTCCATTTTATTGGGATGTGACTCATTTTTTGTGATGGTTTTGAAACAGCAGTCAGTCTCGACAAGATCGGTTCTACATTACTCTATGTCAACAGACAATGGTGAGTCACATCATTTAAATTGAAAGCCGTGTGTCGTATCTCTGAGGCACGGATACCTTCCAGGAAGAATCTATTTCAGCCACTTGTTCACATGAAACGTTCCCTTGCCTTCTTCACAAACTGAATGATTTACTCATGTATTACAGTCAATTCAATTGAATTTCATATACTTAGTTGTTGTTCATGTAAGTTGTTATCTCTGTTTTTTTAGATTAGTTTATAACCCAAAATATTACTGTATGTTGTAACTGAGAAAGATTTTCTTCTCTTAGCTAATCTGGGTCCTCTCAATGCAACACAGGGGTGCCGTGGTTTTACTCTGAGCCCATCTCAGGCTTACAACCTACACAATCTCTAAAGGTTATGGACGGAAATGTAGACAAAAAAGCAGCTTTGGTAGTGTTTAACCCTCAATGCCGCAATTGTGACATTTTAAAATGTGAATCACTGTTCTAACAACCCCCTGTGGGATTTTCAATCTCATTTAATGATTCCCAACCAGAGCGCTACGGTGCATCATGCATGGTGATAACCCTAACAGTATGGATAACTGCACAGTTTCACTTCATTTGTCTTAAAATTGTTCTTTATTCATCAAAATTACTATATATATATATATATATATATATATATATATATATATATATATATATATATATATATATATATATATATATATATATATATATATATATATATGACATATAGTGATAGGAAAACAATTCTATTATTAAATTATATCATTCTATTCATCTTAGATGAAAGAAACATGAATAAACTCATTCACATTCATACAAATGAATAAAACATAGCATCTAATGGGTATGTTATTTTTAGGGATTAATCAAACGGGCAGATTTCACATTCAGTGAGTGCAGATTTCACATTCAGTGAGTAAATCTTTTTTTCTGATTTTAGTGTTCATATCTTCTGGCATTTTTTGTTTTGTAGTGTGCCATGAGACATTTCTAATATTAAATAGGGTCCTTCCGTGATGAATAATAAATAAACAGGAATGTAAGTAAACTAGATGAGGTAGAAAAAATTATTATTTTTATTATTCTGACAGTAAACAAAATAATTCCAGTAGGGAATGAAAAAATATTTTATCTTTCTGGTGCTAAAGAAGGGTTTAGGAATGACTCAGAAAATATGACCAATATACAATACAGTAAACGTCTCTCATTCCATTTCTTAGCTCCCACTGTTCTACCCTCTTGATCAAAAGGTAATAAATGAGTCCATCAAGCTTCACCTTGCTCTCTCAAGGTGATGTGAAATTACAATAATATTTATCATTATTATTATTATGGTGCAATTTTCCCATCACTAGGCAAATATCCTTTTTTTACTCCTGACATGTACAATCACAGTAGAAAATCTTTTGAATTATACTTTCACTGAGCTGCCAGTCACGTATTACTGCATCAAATAAATATTTGAAATACTGTCAGAAAAATGTAAAGATTTCCACCTGTCTTGAGAATAAAATGGAATGTTTGGGATAATTTCTAAGCCTGTCAACATTATGTATACCATAATCCTGTCGGCACCCTGGAGAATGTGCTCCTCACAAGCCATTCATATTATAATCCTAAACTTATATGTCCCATGTTGCAAGGATTTGGTGTGTAGATGGGGGTTGATCCTGTGTAATTACTGAGAGAGCCCCTAGTCAGATGGTGTGCACCAAGCCAATAATGTTAATGAGGATAAAAGAGGTAGAGTTCTGAAAACCGTGCTTGCCGATTTAGCTTTCATCCACAAATTTTAAGCTTCCTTTATATTTTGGGTATATTCTTAAATATAGTCTATTGAAACACACAGTGAACTCGCACACAATAGTATCCGCAGTGGGGACAGAGTCAAAGGCTTAGCAAATGAGGATCTATTTGTGGAATGGTTAAGAATATAATGTAGCCCACTTGCACACTAACCTTCTGTTTTGTAGCTTGAGATAATAAGCAGCTGTACAGATGGTGCACCAGGCATACTGTCATCTGAAACTTTTTCAAAAGAAGAGCCAAAAACAAAAGCGAGCTGTGACCTACATGCACTTGTCTCATTTAAAATTAACAGATGCTCTAGGTATAAGCTGCAATTTAGCAGCAGGACCAAAAAAAATTATAACATTTTTCTCTTTTCCCCCAGACAATTTTGGATAACCATTACTCCCAAAGCATCTCCCCCCCCCCAAAAAAAAATCGCCTACAGACATAGCTGAATGCTTTCTCCAAATGCATAAAACTGTTGGCTGCATAAAAAAAGTCTGTTTTTTTCCTATTTCCTCTTTAAATTGGATTACAGTACTGTCTGTACTTTGCATACTTCAGAACATTACTGCACTCCATTCCGGCTCAAATGACAAGGCCAATACCTCTGAGTAGTAAACTGCACACTTGGTTGATTGGAAATACCTCAGTGGTTATTTGGCATGGCCTTGTGCAAAATTCTCAATTTCCGAAGTCCTACAAGTTCCACCCTGCATGTCAAGATGTTACAAAATTCATTTACAAGCTCATAATGTGTTGGGAGTATTGCGGAAGAGCAAGAATGCAATCCAGCACTCATTAACCCAACCTGCACCTTTAGGGAATGGCACGAACACATGCTCTATTAAATGTTGTCTGTGTCTTGTGCAGGGAAAGGTATAATGGAAAGTGGTTTTCACTACACTGGGAGACACGTTGCCTATATGAGGACATTTTCAGAGGTAATTGTGACCTTGTGATACCTGGAACGCTTCATCACAAAAAAGATGAATGCCATTCAACCTTTTTGGCTCAGGCTGTTGTAGCAAACAATTGTGTTTCTTATAGCATTTTGATCATGTGGACATTTTGCATGGTAAAAAGTCAAGATTAAATGTGGGAGGAAACCAGAGTACCTGGAGGAAACCCACGCAGAACATGCAAACTCCACACAGGTGGACGTGGCCTGGATTTGAACCCAGGACCCCATAGCAGTGAGGCTGACGCGCTAACCACTCGCACCACCGGCCTCTGTTATACTTTTTGTTGTTGTCATGATTGGTACTCTTGTGTGGAAACAAATGATACAAATGAAAAATTAAAAACAACCTTAGACATTCTTATTCAAATTGCTGCTCAAATTACCACCAATGGTGCAGTTGTTCTGACTTCAGTGAGGGTTCAATTCCCACTCGTAGGCAGAGTGAGTGTGAAAGACTGTGATCGACCAAAGTCAGCTGGGATAGGCTCTAGCACCCCACGACCCTGACAAGGATGAGCAATGTTGAAAATGAATGAATAAACGAATGCTCAACCTTTTAATTTTTTTATTAAAAAAAAAATCTGTGGCTGAACAATGAAAAAGAATAAAAGAATAAAAGAAATGAGGCAATGATCGAGCTATTTGGGGCGTACTTTACAACACATACACAGGCTGAGAGGATACCCTCACCTTCCACCCCAATACACCCACACAAACAAACACACACCAAGAAGTGCTACTCGATATATGGCAAGGTTGTTGCTCTTGTCACAAGCAGAGCCATTTTCCGACAAGATGACAACAGCCTACTAAAACAGCACTTTACAATGGTTAGAACTGTTGAATATTGGGCTTGCTGGATACAAGCACTTTTGGCAAAAGGTATCCTAAAAATATTGGATTATGAGAACTCTCTCCTTTCAAATGCACATCAAGAACATCATGTTATTTACTTATTTGTGAGTGAAAGGTGTTGGTGTGAATGGGAGTGCCTTTGTTCCCGTTTCTAGTAACTGACTGATTAACAATTCAAGGGTGTACACCAAAATGTATTCAGCTGAGATTCAGTTCAGCCAAAAGTCAGTCAGATAGTTTGGGCAATTTTCTGGAAATGTGCAGGCACCAGAGGATGCCACAAAGCAAGCAATAAACAGCTTTCCTCACGTATTCTTGGAGAGCTAATACATATTTATGTCGGAATTGAAATTGGTCGTTACTCGAGGATTACATGTTGAACGATCGGGTGTTTCTTAGGAGAATGATGACAGGAAAAAATAATGCTTAAACAAAAAAAAAGGCAGATTTCAAGAGGCTGACATTTTGGCACAAATTTGATTTCAAATATTGCCTTTGCGCCAGATTTAATTTACAGACTGTCAGCCAGGATGTCAGAATAACAGAGCTACCTGCGGCTTATAAATGTTGTGCTCCAAGGCAATTAAAAATTGTATTGGATGCCAGAGCGGAAGTTTGAATTTGAAGGTTAATCCAAGACGACGATTGGCTTTGCCATGTTTATCATTTATACATACTGATATTGCACACAGGTTTAATATAACCTGCTCACGTTGTGTACAAAAATCTCAATTTAGCTTGCTGATATATAATATAAGAATTGTGCGTGTGAAACCTTTCATTGGGAAATGTTGACATATCTCTCTTGGGTGCAATGCCCAAGTGACCAAATGGCTGGAAAAAGTCGTTATGGGAAAAAATAAAAAAATCTTTGCCCTTGCCTGACAGCAAATAAAGACACGGAAATGCCTGAAGCATTCTGAGGATCTGTTGGATTGATGTACTATAAAGTGGGAGGGAAAAAATATGATCCAAACTGATAATTGTCTGGCCACTGCAGTTTCCAGCATGTACACATACAACAAACAGACCTCTTTTTCCCCTACACCATCCCAAGATAGGTATTGTTTGGAGGGAATATTGCTTTAGACCTAGAAGCCTCACGTGTGTGTGTGCGTGTATGACAGATTATGAATCAGGGATTTAGGCCACTGATTTCTGGGTTATAACCTAAAACCACCATTCAGCATAAAACACAGTCTGATGATTTTAAGTAACAACACAAAAATAAGTCTTATGCAACTGGATTAGAAAATTGCTCTTTTGCTTATACCCAAGAGGCAAAATAGCTTCAAATATCAACATGGGCTTTAACTCTGAGACTCATTTCTTTTAGTAGTAGTCTCTTATTCTGGTAATTTTGGAATAATAGCCTTGGGTTACTTTTTTATGTTTAGATGCTCTGCAACATAGATAGGAAATAATCCTTCTTTAAAGTGTGCCAGACTTTTCAGGAAAACGAAAGAAAGCTCATTACATCCATGCAAAAGGACTTCAACAGTGGGTCAATAAAATATTACCACTTTTTAATGAAAATGATCATTCATTTGATCCCTTTGCAGTCAAAATGGAGACCCATACTACTTTCTGTGGCAATACCTGAAGGAGAGTCTAATATGAACTGGATTTCCTTCACAGGTACTTTCCTGGATAATCCCACGATGAATGGATAACCCACTGCCTTTCTTCCGTAGACTACCTCCTGTGGGGGTATTTGACAGCAACAACCGGCAGCAGGCCATTGAGGCTTTGAAGACCAACATCCGTCAGGAAGTTCTAAGAATCTCTCTTGAGTGGCAAAGTCATCACAAACTTTAATGTGCGTGTTGCAGATGTAATCCTTACAACAATCACATTTTATTGAGAGTAATAAAAATACATGATATCTGGTTGTCTCAAAAGGCTGTTGCTCCAAGTGTATTTCTTTTCTTTTGTTTTGTTTTATCATTGTTTGGCAACAAAATGTATGAATTTCAATACTCAGTTATGATGATGATTAGGTAATTTCAGTGACTAGCGGGATTAATTTTCTTTAATCTAAGATTCAGGTTCTAAAGCAGGGGTGTCAGACTCGGGTTGGTTTACGGGCCGCGTTAACGTCAACTCGATTTCATGTGGGCCGGACCATTTTAGATATAATATTTCGATTTTTTTTTTTAACAAATGGATTAAAAGAACTGGATTAAAAGCCCCGAATATTCAGTTTTTTATAGATCTAAAACAATGTTTATTTTAGCTTTTTTTAAATATATTTTTAGATTTTACAAAATGACTTTTGAACTAAAAACAGAAAAAAATGATAAAAAAATTACAATTATTGATTTAAAAGGGGGAAAATCAGGAAATTTAATATATATCTATACTCTTCATTTTAATTTGATCCTAAAACAGAAAGTCGGCACTCATGATTCATTTTCCCGGGCCACACAAAATGATACGGCGGGCCAGATCTGGCCCCCGGGCCGCCACTTTGACACCTGTGTTCTAAGGCTTCCGAAAATGATCAGCATTTTCATGGCTATAACAAGCAGCAAATAGCATGATTTACCCTTGAAACAACATGTAGCGAAGAATCCCCTTAAGGGCAATTGGGACATCCCTATCAATGATGAGGCCATATCCAGGAAACGACTGAAAATTGCCCTGGATTTAATCAGCTTGGTCACAATGCCAGAAATAGTCAGCCAGTGATATATCTACTCCAGATGCTACCTCCAAGTGTGAAAGCCACCTGGCGACTTGTCGAGACATAAGGAAACAACCGCTATCACAAGCAAAGGTGATGAAAATAAATGTGTCAGTTGAGTTGTAGTGTTTGCCACGTCTGCTTCACATTAAAATGGACACAAATGTGATAGGATTCAGCTCACATGCTACCATAATGAGGGCAAGTGCAATAGGGAGCATATAAAAGGAAATAAATATATTTACTGTATATACCAGAGGTGGCCAAGTCCAGTCTGTTTTCCATATCTCCTTCCTCTCCCACACCTGAATCAAATGATCAACTCATCAGCAAGCTGTCCAGAAGCTTCCTACCAATCCCAATTATATGATTCAGGTGTGGTGGTGGAGGGAGGAGATATGGAAAACAGACCGGATAGGGGCTCTTGAGGACTGGAATATATAGTATATAGTATATACTAGTATATACGTATATGCAAATACAACAAGGGGGAAACTGAAGCAGCCCAAACATGAACAAACTAGTCCTAAAATCTTTGGGTCAGTAGCGGTATTGAGGGTAACAGTTCCCCAGAGAGGATCGCATTCTGCAAATGGATATCTGACGGACTGTGAAATGATAATGTTTCTCGTATTAAGTAGGCACTATATCACATATTTCTGTTTTGGTGATGTTTTACAAGAGTTCACACAGTTATTGTGTTCATTCATTTGGAAACCCTGCTATTATTCTTACTTTTCATATCCTGTTACCAGGAAGCAATATTCCAAAACGGATGTTTTTTTGCAATTCCAATTGCAAGTTACCAAGACTTTTTTTCAGACACTGTTTATATTTTTACTTCAAGAAAAACTTTTCTTACAGATACATATTAAATCGGAATCGTTTTTGACACAAGTCTGATTCCAAAAAATACAGATTATATACAAATCACCATCAAATAGCATAGGAACGAAGGAAACTTATCAGACACATCTCAAAGGTATCTGTAAACCACAAAAACATAAATAAGCCTTTGAAAATACCAGCGTATTAAGCTACCATGTCTGGCTCCAGACGACAGATTTAATGTTAAGATTGAAAGATTCATTCAGGCATACTAATTCCAAATGATCCTGTCAACTACTGACACCATGCAAAATTGGTGTGTCATGTTCATGTTCACAGACAATAAGATTGAAATGGACTTTATCAACCCAGTGTAAATGATAAAAAGACAATCAGAGTGGCAATTACACAAATTGGTACGCATGAAGGAATCTTGATATAATGATCTGAGCACTTGACATCTTAAACTGTATCAGTGATACAATTAAATAGTAACGTAACATTTGCTATGCATCTAATTTATTCAACTCCAACACACTTGGTCATGACTCAAAAAAACCAATTTGTGGGGGATTTTTCCCATTGTGAGTCCTAGAAATCTTGGCTATTAAATACAAATGTTTATATACATATTTCCTCTTTGACATTTTTACATGGCCTTTGTGCAATTTTTTACGCTATGTTAGATTGCAATTATTATAACGTTTTGCATGTAAGCTTTTTTCTTATGGGGGACGAGAAGATTGGCTATGTTGGTATTGTACAGTTGCCAATTATATTACAAATAACTAAATGGCATCACAAAATCTGGGATTCCAGTGAGATATAGTATTTTAACAAACGATGCCTTTTATTAATAAAAACTGTTTTAAATTGTGAGAACATTCATTTAAACTCAGCTTTTTTTCTTTTCAAAGGCTTTACTTTATCGGTACTTATGTGCCACATTGGTCTCAAGTTTTAGTTGTGTAATCTCATTCAAATGAAAACTCAAAATATTTTGTTAAATTCAAATGAAAAATAATAGAAAATGGGCAGACCTCACGGCCCCGTTGGCTTCAAAGCCACTGCAGTTGTACAAGTGGACTGTGGTGCTTCAGGCATTCAACTGCACCAGTTCACGCCTGGCTGTGACGATGTTTTGGCAGACTTATTCTCTCTTCCATTTTCAGGTTCGGTCTGTATCCACTGGTCCAGCAGACCACATGAACTAATCTTGTTCTTGACAGCTCCAATGCGGGTCAACGCCCAACCAGGATTAACCACCTTCCGCCTAGCCGAGAGCTGACGCTGACATGCCCGCAAATTCAGGAGAGTGAAATCACTGCTCGCCTTGAACATGGGGGGCTGTCATTGACGTGAATCCCTTGGACAATGACTGAATGTCATTTTTTTTTACTGTATGTTACTGACTTGTGTGGTAAAATAACCCACGAGGCTGAATGTGTTTAATGTTGTTTGGAAAATTCTAAAGGATTTTGTCAGTTGAGTTTTTGAACGATTGCCTACTTAACTTTTTCCTTATTAGTACTAAGAGTAATAAATTTTATTCCTGTTGTTAACATATATTCATTTAGTTCACAGAATTTGTTAAACCAGACAGAGGTCAACTATTATTCATAAAGGTCTTTCATGATTAATGGTGTGGAGTATGGAATGTATTCTTATGCTTTTTATTAGTCAATAGGTTCATTTAGTGTAGTCACTAGGATAGAATTTTGCATGGGCTAGCGGAAATTTCCGTCCGTGACACCTATGAGTTGGGGGCGCATCATCTGCATGTGATAGTATAAAACATGATTAGATCACTGTCCCGCCTTCTGTTTGTACCTATGTCACATGACCTTTGTCAATAAAACTAGTCGACCTGCTGGGGGGATTCAGGGAGTTCAAACTAGTCAGGCTGGAGGATAGACGCGCTCCTGCCGCTGGCTGCTCTGACCCCCTCCTTCAGCTGAAGCTAGATAAAACTCATCATGGCCGACTCTGTGTGCTTCCTCTAATTCGAAGTTATTGAATGTTTATCGATTAGATCCAACATTTTCTGGTGCCGAAACCCGGGAGATTCATTTCTGAATTTTCGGACCGCGGTGGACTGAAAGCCGAGAATACTGACGTCAGCTACTCTTACTTTGAAAGAGAGGGCATTTCGGTTGATCGCGGCCCGGTTGAAGAACGAACCCCCATCGGAAAAGAGGAGGCACAAGAGACGGTAAGGGGCTGTTTAAAATTAATATTTAGGACAAGGCTGGTGGGAATCCCGTTTTTCCAATCGTGAGAAAGTCGAAGAAAAACGCCTCATAAATCGGGGATAAATGCATATCGTTGGGGAGTATGTATGTCAAAAAAGAAGGTAATACACAAGGTATGCGGCGGACGTACACTTCGGCCATAAGTGACGTTCGTAAGGCAAGCTGGTGACGCGGCTTTAACCTAGGGGGTGAAATAGTCCCTCGGTAAAGGATTTCTGGAGATTGTCAAAAATAAAGCTTCCAAAAATACTGCACCCGATGAGTAAGAAAGCGCTCGATTAAAAAGTATAGTACTACTATTATATAAACCAGAAGCGTTTGTTAAGAACCGGAAGTAGGCCGTGACGCGCTTTATGTCGCGCTTGGTATGCGCTCATGAATCGAGAGGATTGAAGAGAATAACGGTTAAAAAGACGGCGTAGACGGATAAATAGGATAATAAAAGATAAGTATTAAAGAGATAATAAATTAGATGGGACGTCCCTCAAGAATCGCCATAAAATATCGCCTTAAATGTATTAATAGCGTAACATGTGACCATTGTTTAAAAAAAAAAAACGTTCAAACAAAGGGACGTGAAGTAAGAAGATGTGAAATTCATGCTGAGAGATTTTCCTGTTCATTGAAGAATGAAACAAAACCATGGTTAACATGCTTGTGAAGATTTTGGACAGAAAGGATGAGGAGCTGCTTTAGGTGGTTGTCTTTCCTCAAGAAACTTTCTATCTTCATGGAGAACAAGAATGATATGTTTTTCACAAGTTCAGGTACTAGTCACACATTTCAAAGTTGGGGCCCTCCCTATGAAGATCATTGAACATGAGCTCAAGAGGTACGGCCTTTGGCAAGATGAGCTACAAAGGGAGAGAGAAGGGGGAATGAGCACATGTAAGACAGAACAAAGGACGAAAATGGCCGAATAATGTGGAGCCAGGCAAGAAGCCCACTTTACGGCCAGGCCCCCTTCACAGAAGCGGACACCCCTCACCCGACAAGCCAAGCACACCCGGTGCAAACAAAAAGAGGGGGGGGGGCTCGCCCATAGCTCTTACTGCCCATTTCACACCTGGACCCAGGAGAGAGCCCACACCAGCCCAGCCCAAGGCCCCCTCCCCCTGCACAAAGAGAGAGAGGAACCACAGCACGCAAATGCCACTGCAGGTTTGAACCTAAATCACTTGAGTCCGATTGTCTCCCCACGGAGGGGGAGGGAAGGAGAGAGAGACAGAGAGATGACAGTGTTGTAATATATTAGTGACAAATTATGGGTCCTTTATTAAACACTGATATTTATTTATATTAGGAAATGCCTAGTGAAAGGTTATTTTCCCTAAATTGTAATTGAGGTAACAGTGAGCACAGAAAATGGCTCTTATTTTAAATAAAACCGCCTTCTTAGAGCGGATAGGAATTCAGCCAGAGCTTTAACTATTGGTTTTAGATATATGACAGTGATTTGCGATTTAGACTTAAGTATTAAGAATCATCCAAATTATTAATGATATCAAACAAGAGAACAATGCAGAAATGGCATTTATCCAAATTATTAGGTAAATTTAGATAGAATAATTAATTTAGGATAGGCATGATTTCACTGAGATGGAATAAACATCATGGAATACCGTCAGTGCACGGAGGGTATTTCATTGTTTGCCCATCAGCAGGTGGAATATGCTTTGGCGTGGGTCATATTAATGACTATTAGAATATTAATGATATACGAATTGCATTAGCATCAAACAGTTGATGTCAACCAAATGACGTTAACCTATTTCTTTTGAGAATGATTAGGCTGATAAGACAGCAAAATGGAGGTAAGCTGCCAAAAAGCCCAGACGTGGGATGGCGCTCTTCACCAGTGATGAAAAATTGCAGACCACTGATTTCTGAAAATGAGTGTGAACATGAATGATTGTTTGTTTGTCTTTTTGTGTTTCTAATTGGCCGACCACCAAGATATAATCAATCGGTTAGGTATCAAGGTGGAAAATGATTTAGCAAATTGGAATCGATTTCGGAATTCGCCAATAAGCCCGTTCCAGGGATGGCAACGACAAATTATGGAAAAATATTTTGTCCAAGGAATTTTTTTATGGAAAAAGCAGCAGTACTCCAAATGTGAAAATTGAAGTGGAGAAACAAATCTGCTATGCAAAATTTAGGAGCACTGAAAAGACAGTGCTTGATACCAAATTCCAAAGTACTATTGATTTATTGTGATAATGGCATCCAAATTGTGTTAACAGAATAATTGACTGAATTGACAAAAGTTTCCATATTTCGTTCCGGAAAAATATGGAAATCCAATTTAGTGGAATGTACCAAACGCCATTATTAACTACACGATTGGAATTGGAGGATGAGGCTAATCATATGTCTGCATAAAAGAAAAAACTTTAAAGAAACGCATTAATTTTGGGTTGGCAGAGGGAGATTGCATTTCTCAACAGGAAACATGATGAGCAACCTAGGATGAGAGTGCAAATGTTCCTGACCAAACCAGCAGACATGAAAATAGCGGATCCATTTTGTGCTCTGTAAGAAGGTTCTCTCAGTTGAAACGTATGCGGAGGCAGGTAAGATAAACTTTTGACGTAATCAGACAAAATGGCAAGCACTCCAATATTGATTGGAAAGATTATTGCTCGGGGAGCAATGCTATAAGCCATGAGGAACTTTTTATATTGGTTTTATTGTCTCCATATAAAAAGCGTTTCAATTGAGACTACACCTTCTTACAGATAGTTAAAGTAAACAATTGTGACTAGATCTTCTTACATATTTTTAAAGTAAACAATTAGAGAGAAAAGAGAAACTACAATGGATAGAAATGTAACTAGATTTTAATTTTATGCCTGACTATTGAGAAATATTGATTAAGAAAGTTTTATAGGAGCTGATTGGCAAACTCCAAAGACAATGGAATGTTACATTTGATTAAAAGACTACTAGTTTGGGATATTTTGAATTTCAAACAACTGAGGTTAATATGCAACGCGATACACATTGTTAATTGAATTGGGACTTGATTAGTATGCATTTTAAAAGTAATGGGCTTTAATTGCTCTAAAAGACACAGTTATGCTAAAAATGTTGACCCTGACAAACAAGGGGTGGTTACATTTTAGTGGGTTCAATTCTTTTCAGAATTATAAATGTGTGCATTTTGTTTTTGGATATTAATTGATGTGAATCTAAACTGTTACAGAGAACGGGAAAGCTGTTTTCCTGAGGAGAAAGCAGCCTGGTTTGCTTTTTGTATTTTTCCTATTCTTAGTATTATTAGTTAATTTGTGTAATTGTAGGAAAGAGGAAAAAACAAATATGGGTTTTGATCTTAACAAGGGAACAGTGTTCAAAATAGAATATCAGCTAGCATGTTTAATTTTGACTGATAAGGTATTTAAATTTTCACAAACATAATGATGAATGTTAAGCACGTGTTAAAGACAACGACAGAACACAGCAGCATACACAACAACAAAACTGAGCCGATCTCAAGAACAGTGCAGACGAACTGTACAAAGCTAAAGGCCTACCGTGCCTACCAAAAATATATTCCATAATTGAGCCATAAATGTCTCAACAGGGGGGAGGTATGGTGAAGAGGTATAAATACCTATTTTAAAATTTTTGTAGGAACTGTTTAATTTGTTATTTTATTGATCTGTAAAGAACATGGGATCTCCAGAATCATCTGGAGTGACAATGGAGCTCATTTTTCAAACAGCATAGTGCAAAACATGGCAAAACAACTGGTAGAACTAGCTTGAGATTAACACTTTTTGAGATAGTTATTGGAAGACCATTCCAACTTCCTTTATGGGAAGATGAAGGAGAGAAACTTATCCAAAGAACATGTAAGCTGCCGTGATCTTTTTGTCTATCTTGCAGGAGGTGGTGAAGCCAGGTGACTGGATCCTGATCCGAGTCATAAAAGGAATACCTGGTTCTCTCCACGATGGGAAGACCCATTCGTGGCCCAACTCACCAACCTCCACAGCAGCAAAGATCGCTGAAAAGTCAAAGTCAATTCACAGGTGACTCTGAGTAGGCTGTAAGTCGGACGGTGTCAAAACCCTTGTCCGTGAAGAAACTCATCTGACGTCTACTCACCTGCCACGAGCACCCCTCACTTAACCCTGACCTCCCATAGACTTTGCACCTCTATACAGAAGCCACAGTGAAAGCTGTTGCCACCCACATCACAGTGACTGGACTGTCAGTGACTGCACTGTCAGTGACAACCTGGGCGTATCTGAACGCCCCGCCCACAGAGACTCGAGTTGGAAAACAAGTGCAGGAAACGTCCTGCCTCATCACTGGAAAGGCAGAGCCAAGCGGTCCGCTCTTGGATGGGGACCCAACCTACATCAACATCGGGGTTCCCCGCAGCGTACCAGATGAGTATAAGCTCGCTGACCAAATTGCACGTTCATCCCGAACAACACAGCAGCTGACGGGAGTTTAACCAAGGCCCTGGAGGGTCTTCGATCCCTCAACAGCAAGATGAAAGAACAATCTGGAGAACTACTATGAAGAAGACGTGTGGTATCCTGACAACCTGAATTCACTGGGTCTAGACGCCACACTTAAATCTGCAGTGGTGCAGATGAGATGCATTCCTTTTAAGGGGAGTGAACATAATAGTAAGAGATCAAAATCAGTGCAAAATCAGTGCAATTCAAACCACATGATGCAATCTGGGGTAGTGATGTTCCTGGTGACCATAAGTTGTGGTCCGCCCCCCCAGAAAATCATACAGTTGCTATTTTCCCAACTTGGGGTGGATAAAGTTATGCTTCGTGTAAAGACATTGAACTGTTACATGAGTGTTTATTAACCAAACTGTCATAGCCCTTAGGGATGTTGCGGGACAGAGGATGGAGGTGTGTGTGCCATGATGGGAGAACACTGCTGCACCTTCATCCCAGACGAAACCAGTCAATGCTGTTTAAATTTGCAACTCCCTCATTTGCGATTTTGTTTCTGTTCTGTATTTTTTCTGTGTGTGTAATCCCCTGTATCAAAGTTATGATTTGAAACACTATCCAGCACACGCTGGTAGCTTACAGTGACATACAGTATCACCGCATGGCAAACCATACTGGAGATTATTGCGCTTTCAAAGTGTGACGAGCCTCAGTTTGTCGAGTCGTCCGGGTAATTGTACTTGTCTTGACTTAAAAATTGTGTTCGCTCATTAAGAGGGACGCAGAGGAATTTTTCTCGAATGACGCTAAATACCTCGAGTTTTTCGCCTCTGCCTTGACAAGTGATTTTATTATTTTCCATACCCTGTTGAAAGTAACTGTTGATGATATTTGTATTCTAGAACCTGGATAGGAGGGATATAAATTGATGTCTAATGAAAATTCTTTCAAAGTAACTACAGGGGGGAAATGTGGAGTATGGAATGTATTCTTATGCTTTTTATTAGTCAATAGGTTCATTTAGTGTAGTCACTAGGATAGAATTTTGCATGGGCTAGCGGAAATTTCCGTCCGTGACACCTATGAGTTGGGGGCGCATCATCTGCATGTGATAGTATAAAACATGATTAGATCACTGTCCCGCCTTCTGTTTGTACCTATGTCACATGACCTTTGTCAATAAAACTAGTCGACCTGCTGGGGGGATTCAGGGAGTTCAAACTAGTCAGGCTGGAGGATAGACGCGCTCCTGCCGCTGGCTGCTCTGACCCCCTCCTTCAGCTGAAGCTAGATAAAACTCATCATGGCCGACTCTGTGTGCTTCCTCTAATTCGAAGTTATTGAATGTTTATCGATTAGATCCAACAAATGGGTATATTGATAATGTTTCATTCTACCTACTGGCACTCACGCCATAATTATTGTCATCTTTCATAGACCATTCTCGTCACCTTTCTGAAAGGAGTTATTTATGTCACAAATGAGGGAGATCTACTGTGTATGATTGCTGCAGGTATTACTAAATATCAGCTTCCAACATATGAGTAATATGAACTTGTAAAAGCTATATAAATGGCCTAGTGGAACAAATGTTCTTAATTCCTTACTTAGCCACAATCAGTCATCACAGCCTGATTGTCAGCCAAGAACTAATTTGAAAAGTATAATTTCCATCAAGGTGATGGATTTTTTTCTGCTGCAAGTTTATAGGTGGTCACATGCTTATTAGCAGTGACCTAGACCTCTTTATTTGCAGAGTTCTCATACTCAGCAAGACTACAGAATATTTCAACCATCTGTCGGTAGCCAGGGTATGGTTGGGGAGGGGGAAGGGAATTTTGTGTGAATCTTAGAGAATGACTTTTATACAACTTTTGATGGTCCATTTTCTATTTCAGTCGTAAGTAAGCCTTGGATAGGATAGGACCGGACAGTATAGCATAAAACAAATATTATTCTTTCATTCCTTTTCTTTGGCTTTGTCAGACTGAATACACTACACCACCAAAAATATCTACTTTCCCATTTATTCCATACCATTTGGGAATAAATGGTAAACTATTTTTGGTGGTGTGGCGTGCGGGCTGACGGGTTGTGGTGAGTGTAATGCAAACGCTATTTCCTTTGAGTCTTAATAAGTGTGGTCAACACACACATCGCCAAGTGCAAAAACCCTGTGATCGTGATGTGAATTAAATTAACTGTTGCTCTTAACAAGCACAATTAGAGAAGAATTTTCCTGCGTACTCTTTCATAAGGCAAGCCATATAGTAATCAGAATTTATGAGTACCATGTCTTAAGAAACAAGGGTTTTACAAGGTAAGAAATTCACTCGCCACAGAAGCTTTCATCCCACATTCCCATACCATTCCATCTGTAAATATAAAAAAGGACAAATACAAGCCAAAAGGTCTTCCCAAGTCAGTCATGAAAGTCAAAGTTTTCACTCAATAAGCCCCCATGCAGGAAAAAAAAGCTCAAAGAGATGTCAATCACCATTCATACCCAACTCCTTGGAGATCTCAAGGGGTAAAGGAAGCGAAAATCTCAGGTGATAGAAAACATCACATGGGGCATGCCAGGAATGGCAAAGCATACATTGAGAGCGGCTCTCTCAGAGCTCTTCAGCAAAAGAATGTGTTTTAAATGCATTTGTTCAGAGGTGTGTGTGTGTGTGTGTGTTTGTGTGTCGTGCAAGTATTGTTTGTGCAGTTATTTTTGATGAATGCGACCTGACATGTGGTGTAACCCCCAAAGCCAACCTCTATTCCTCCCCAGCCCTCCTGTCATGACTGAATAACGATGTCAAGACACCCTATTTTTATACTACAAGGACACAGACAATATATATTGTACGTACGCATGTACAGTATATATGAGAAGAGTGCCCTGCGATTGGCTGGCCACCAAATTCAAGGTGCCCCCCGCCTCGTGTCCATAGTTAGCTGGGATAAGATTCAGCACCCCCCACAACCCTAAGCGGTTCGGAAAGTGAATGAATGAATCTTTGAAAAGTAACTTGATGGGGCTTTTATCAGAAATATTACATTAATATGACACATAACAATAACTACTACATACAAAGGGAACAAGTTACATATTGCCTTAAAGGTGCTATGGAATACCACAGCAGGTAGAGTAAAGAATGTTTACTTCAACTAAATGTCATTGTTAGGCTATGGCATTTCTATTCTAGTGTAAATAAGGACCTTACATTATTGAACAGTAATCAGAATCCCATGATTTATAGCCAGATTAACACTTCGTATTTTTCAACTCTGTTAAACGCGACTTAATGTAAAAAATTGCCTCCCACGTTTCTCAGGGGATCAGCAACATGGTGGAGGTGGAAACGGTACATCCCCGCAGTGCCTCCGATTAAACCAAACAAGCTCCTAACGTGACTATTTAATCAATTTTTCATTGCAGCAACTTGGTTCTCTGATGAGAGGAAATATAGTTGTGTGAATTTCCATGAAATATAATAGTGAAAAATATTAATGTCAGAGCGGTGACATCCAGGCTCACAGCCAATATTCCTCCTTCTGTGTAAAACATTTAAACTCTGAGTCATTTCCAGAGTTCTAAAACAACATTCAGATTGCAATTAAAGTATCATGTGAATTAACAAAGAGTCTAAATTATTCTAACCAAAGTCAATTCAGCAGAAAAGTATTTCTTGGCAAGTATAGCTAGTCTGTGCCAAATGATTTAGTCGTACTTACAGTATATAGACAGGAATGTCAATATAAACCAGACGGTAATGCATAATATTTCATTCTGTTGTTAAACATACACATGGACGGCACCTCTCTCTGTTCAGCATTTTATTAGGCAAATAATGACACCATTCACTGTTTAAAGGACAGTAAGTAATATAGTACATTCAGGTCACCTATGTAATACACTGAAGGAGAAGTGCACTCATCTATTCCGGCATTTGTGACAAATGTTGCGCTAGCGCTGGGGACTCCCTCGCTTTCCATCTGTTTGATTAATGTATTAGCGCCTTGAAATCTTTGGTTATTTAGGACAGTCTGTTCAAACGGATATCCAAATGAAACACTTGTTTTGACAGTGTCCTAAAAAGTTTAATAGTTGAAGTGACAGCTACCACTGATTTAGCTGCTACATTGTTTTATTTTTTTTACACTATTATATATTGTCAAGCTTTTTGTGCAATTGGATAATACAATTAACCATCAACGCTTGCTACCAAACTGCATAAAAATCCCCGTAGGAGTCACTTGGAGAGGGTAGAGGTAAACACTTTAATACTGCATTTTGACATCATGTAAAACTATACAACAACACTTCATTCTTTGAATGAGCTATAAGGCGCTAAAATGACTGCATTGGGTTAAACTGTCTGGTTTGCACTTTCTGTAAGGCCATTTTCACACTCATAGTATAGACAAGTCAGAGCTACGAAATAGCATTAAGCAGCGAAGGGTACGTAATAGGATAGGGGACGTCAAATACGATGCTTATATTTCAATGAATACAGATTGAAAAAGTCAGAAAAACGAATCAATCGCCCAATTTATTCTGTATCAATTGTATAAATCTTCATGTTCTTGTGTTCATGCGTAGTTTTAATCTGATGGGGGAAATGAATGAGACAAAATTTGCAGAAATCACCACATCCAACAACATTGAACCTCTGAACAAATTAACACAAACATTACTTTTTTAAATGTAAATAAACACCAATTTTCTTGTCCTTTTTTCCCAGAACAACAAAATCACAGCACACTTGGTAGCAGGGTGGCTGGTTGGTGGCAGACACAGGTATTGCCTCAAGTGTCCGTGAGCAGGTCACACAGAAGTACACACACACATACACGCACACACACGTTACACTCAGGGGGTGGGGAGTATATCACTGTAGCTTTAGGACTATAGTGACTTGTCGTTGGAATGAAGTATACCCTTGATAGCTTTGGAAAACATCTTAAAAGCTTGGAAAGGGAACCAGAATGAAAAAAAACAGCCCCGTGGGAATTTTAGGGACAGAAAAGGATCAAACTGTTGATAGTGTGGACCTGACCTGCGAGGAGGAGAACAGACCAACAAAGTGGTTACTAGTACATCCAATTACGGAGAGCGGGGTCTGTAGGTGGTCGTTATTGTGGCTGCTGTGGTTAATGTAATCCATTGGGCATGAACGGAGACATCCTGTCGAGACTGATAACAGCCTCGCAGTCCTCCAAATCGCACACCGAGTTGGTGGCGTTGTCATTGTTAACAGTAAGCTGCGAGAGCCTGTCAAAAGTCTCCTCACAATCCACTACATTGGGTATCATGTTGACATAGGCGCTGGCCATCTCCTTGTGGATCATAGTATCCTGGTTATAGGACACTAACTCATTGCTGATGTTGACAGTTTCCACGGGAGTGTTGGAGCAAAAGTGGCGGCAGCCCAACAAGCTGGCGAAGGCTTTTCTAAACTCTGCGTTGAAGGCGTAAATGATGGGGTTCAAGGATGAGTTGGTCCAGCCGAACCACACAAACACATCGAAGGTGGTCTCGCTGACGCAGGGCAGACCCGCGTGCTGGTCAGTGGGCGGCTTGTCGCAGAAAGGAACCATGCAGTTGAGGACAAAGAAGGGCAGCCAGCAGAACACAAAGACCCCCATAATCACTGAGAGTGTCTTGAAGACTTTGGTTTCCCGCTTGATAGACGTCTTTAAAGTGTTGTGTTGTTGGCACTCTATTCTGCTCGACCTGCAACTTTGCGCATGTTCCGCAGCTCTCTCCAGAGAAGCTATTCTCCTAATTTGGATTTGAGCGATCCGGTATATTCGGGTGTACGTCACAATCATAATTGCTACGGGGATGTAGAAACTAATTAACGAGGAGGAGATGGCGTATTCCCTGCTCAGACTGGAGTCACAGTTCTCCTCCGTCCAGCGACCTGTGGAGGAATTGCTGGCCCCAGCCGAGACACCCCCGCTGGCTTTGTGCCAGTTGAGCTGGACCGGTATGAATGAAATGAGCACTGACAACGTCCAAGTGACGCTAATCATGACAAACGCCACTCTCGGAGTCATTTTCCTCTCGTAGCGAAAGGGACTGGAGATGGCCCAGTATCTGTCCACGCTGATGATGCAAAGGTTGAGGATGGAGGCGGTGGAGCACATAATATCAAACGCCACCCAGATGTTACAGAAAGTGCCAAACGGCCAATATCCCGCTACCTCGGCCACAGCCTTCCAGGGCATCACAAGCACGGCCACAAACAGATCCGACAGAGCCAAGGACACGATGAAGACGTTGGTCACTTTTGTCCGCAGGTGGTGGGAGCGCAGCACCGCGGAGCACACCAGGATGTTCCCCATGAGCGTCCACAGGATCAGGAGGAAGAGCAAACATCCCGTCAGGGCGCGCAAAACCACGCCGTCTCTCTCGCCGTCGCCGGTCACCTGTGACTCGGTGACGTTCCACATGGTCTCCCCGCGCGGTGCCGGCGCGGGGTCGGTCCCCTGCACCGACGACAGGTACTTCTCAGGCTTCTCCATGCGTCCGTCCAAGAGGCGCCGCAGCGCGCAGTCTTCGCGGAAGGACGGCTGCGTTCATTAAAACCGCATCGTGGCCATAGTGGAGGGTCGACGCGCGGCGGGGGTGATGGGCAAGCGCCTCCGAAGTGAGTGGCTGGAACTCGGCACGCATCGGCGAGCTCATGCTGCAGCCCCGGTCCTCTCACCCACTCACACAGCGTGAGAGTGAACGGAGGGATTCCCATGCACAATCAGTGCAACTACTGTCAGGTGCATCACGCCTCCTTTAGGCGTAGAGTTACGCACTGCGTTAGAAAGAAAAGGGGTGTGTGGAAAAGGCAACTTTGCCAGGATATGTGTCCTACCCCGATAAAGGCCGGGGAATGTTCCCCCTCCGCACAAACCACCAAAAGGGCGGTGGGGAATTGTCCATGGTGCTGAATTCGACATTGCGCTTGTTATGTACTATTGTGCGATACAAAAGTTTAATTAGGCTGCGCATATTTGGTGTCTGGACGGTGGCTTTTTGTTCCTGGTGATTTCTCGGGAGGAAACAGCATTCTAACAATGTTCATTCAATCCTTTTCAACATTCCATGACTATCCTTGTCAGAGTCGTGGGGTGCTGGAGCCTATCCCAACAGACTTTGGGGGAAAGGCTGACTATATATAGACTACACCCCAGAGTGTTCGTCAGGCGTAGGGCACACAGAGGGACAGACAAGAATTCGTACACACAATCTCAACACCACCGAGTGGGAATTGATCCCACGCTTGCCCGCACCGAAGTCAGGCAAAAGAACCACTGCACCGTCGAGCGGCATTCTCATAATGTGAAGTAGAGAATTAATAATTAATAAGAACAATAAGAACAATGGGAACAAGAGTTGAGCCCGAGTGAGCCCTACTGCTGGGCAGTCTAATGAAAATCAAAATAGTGGCCTGCAGCCATATCTTGAGAACTACAATACAAAATATGATTTAGTGCATACATCTCTCACAGAGGAAGACAACATCCAAAGGATTTTGTACAAAATTCAAAAGTTTGCTTTTGCTCTTTGGAAAGGTTTTCTACATCTTGGTGGTAAAAGTCCTCTCTAAACCATGTAAAAAAAACAATCCTTTGGCTTTTGGACAATACCTTACAGAAATGCAGAGCTGGTGCTCATTGTTTGTCTTTATGTTCCCACATTTGGAAAACTTTAGACTATATGTGGCAACTACAAGGATTCTGACAGTCAGTCCAGCCGACTCACCTCCCCTCCTTTACGCACTGCATTAGAGCAGGGATGTGAGTAAGCCACAATATTTCTGACAGGCTGAACAATGTTTTGTTCTTTCACTGTTGCAGAAGCTTTATCAAATGGTAGGATTTGATGTCAAGCTGAATATGTTGAGTAGTGAATAAATTGAAGGTATATACAGTATATGTAGCATCTCCCCCACTATAACCTTTTTTTCTTCAAATCATCCACAACAAACTGAAGCGTTTGTAAATTGTTACTTGACTACGTTCAATTATAACCGCAGCTGCAGCGATAGTGATTCATGAATGTTCTTCAGAATACCAAATAAAAGTTTCAAACGTGTGTATAAAATGAAATATATACTGAATACCGGGAATGTATATACATTTCGGGGATGTTTGATTACCTTTGACGTTTCGTAACTACTTGGATTTTTTTGTATGTTGGATTGTTTCCCCCTCTAGGCTTTTTGTAACCTAATTATTTTGTATCTAGAAGCATTCATAAGTAGAGGTACCACATGGTGTTGAATTTGATTATGAATTTACCCCCAATCATCAATAAAACAACATAATGGTTCAAAAGGATTTCTTTTTTACTGGCCAGAGTTTAAACAGACCAAGACTAGCATGGTTTGTTTATCTTTGTTTGCATGGGGTGCCTGCAGGTGAGTCACATTCACACCAATGGTGAACGCTGAGAGAGGACACGCGATGAATGAACCTCTGCGTCAAATACGTGCGTCTGCGCCAAGGCAGAGGCCAAGTTACGGCTTGGCCCGCATCACGGTTATTTTTAGACCCGTCTGTGTGCCTGTCAAATCGGTCTGACACTACGTCAAAATAATCCCCCGGACACCCAGTGCCAAATTCTCTAGAGTAACCTAATCTCGGATGCAATGTCAAGAGGCAGCACACACACACGCACGCCATGAGGCTAACAACTGAATTTGTGAATGATAGAGGTGGGGAATGGGTCACTGAAATAAATTACATACGTCTGAAACATAAAATTGGATCAGAAAGCTGCAGCCTTTGTAGGGAATGCAGCAATTCAAATTGTCCTGGTTTTCTCTCAATTATCATTTGATCATAAAATACTTTATAATGTGCACACAAAGGCGGGCTGGCGGCTGAGTGGTTAGCACGTCGGCCTCACAGCTGTTGGGTTCAAATCCAGGTGCGTCCACCTGTGTGGAGTTTGCATGTTCTCCATCTCCAGCACCCCCGTGACCCTAATGGGGATAAAGTGGTTCATAAAATGAATGAATGAATGAATGTGTATCTAGTTAGATATTATAACATAAAAATACCCATATGAACGCAGAATGCTACCATCCGTTTGGTAATAAAATTACATTTTTAGTTCAGAATATATAACTACATAGTGTATAGACTGGGCTGTTGCATTGCAAAGAAATGATCATGTTTGTATAATGTATTTGAATGTATTTGGTTGTGGCTTTATAGAACGTTTTTACCAAAATCCCAATGACACATTTCAAAAGCCAAATACATAATGACAACTTTTTAATCATGGTGTTCTGATTTCATACTCGATTTTATTCGTGTACAACCCTAGTTTTGAGTGAATTCAACGTCAACTATAGTAGTTGCATTGTGAATACATGGTGACATCGTGTGGCCGAATTACGACAGTGGAAGACGAGTTGGTAACTGAAACAACAAATTTGGAAGCCAGTGTATAGCATAATGAATTTAAAAAAGATCGTTTATTTTGTCATTACTGTACACAAAATTTCATTTGAGCACCAGTTCATGTGATTTTCACAAAAAAATCATGTCCCAGTCAATGACGGAATGATGATACTGATCCTAAATATATACAAAGATGTTATACATGGAATATTTTCACTGAAAAAGACACAAATGTATGTTTATGTTGGCACTTGATGAGATGGTGGTGTGTAGCACCACATTGAGAACTTTCACTGTACATCAATGTATTGCAAAGGCATCTTTGCCTATCAGACCGTCATTGTTTATATTGACTAATATTTGAAGATACAATATGAATGCAGCATGTTCAAATGGCAATCCTTAAAATAAAACATAATGACACTTTTGTTCCGCCAGCATGTTGAATATGAACTCTAAACCTATACACGTTCAGGAAGTTAAAGAAAAATACTAATAATAACTGCAGGTGTATTTCAACAGATTTTCCTGATAAAATACAAATTTGGCATTGGAATGCAAATTTAGGGCGGCCCGGTGGATGAGTGTTTAGTGCCTTGGCCTCATAGTGGGGGACCTGGGTTCAAATCTAGTTTGGTCCAACTGTGTAGAATTTGCATGTTCTCCCTGGGCCTGCATGGGTTTTCTCCGGGTACTCCGGTTTCCTCTCACATTCCAAAGACATGCATGGTAGGCTGATTGGACACTCTAAATTGCCCCTAGGTATGAGTGTGAGCGTGAACGGTTGTTTGTCCGTTTCCTTGTGCCCTGCGATTGGCTGGCCAACAATTCAGGGTGTCCCCCGCTTCTGGCCCAAAGTAAGCTGGGATAGGCTCCAACACCCCCCGCGACCCTAGTGAGGATAAATCGGTTCAGAAAATGAAATGAGATGAGAATGCGAATCTAGATCTCCATTGAAACCAAATATCAAAACTGATATTTGCAAGATTTTGAGAACTCTTCTTCCAAGAAAAAAATATTATGTGGGCCATTTGCACATGAATGTATAAAATGCAGTGCTATTTGAGATTTTTTTTGTAGGCATCAAGACTGAATGTTGAAGATGGAATGTTGTCTTGGGCTCCATGGCTTACTTTCAAGTCTGGTGAGTGTTTGAGCCTTGAAACTCTTGAGTAGTCAGAATTGGCCAGTCGTATTTTGTACTGTTGCACTTTTGTCAGACGCGACGGAAGACCTCGAATAGAGAAGCAACTGAGTGCATGCGATAAAAAAGGTTTAAAGGAACCGCAAAATTGAGTGTGGTAGTCCATATGCTGAAACCGAATGCCTCCTGTTCCAAACCGTTTTCATACTGAGGTCGACAACCAAAGGCAGGGAGGATCCAAAGCTGGGAAGAACATAGATTGTTAGTATCAGGCCCTCATTACTGAGTATTCGTTAGGATGAAAACATAAAGTTTGTTTATCCTCTATAACGTCCCCAACAATGTTTGGAACAAATAAGACTGCTTAGCCTTGTGTAGTACGATTCAAAATATGTACTCTTTCCTAGAAGTAAAAGAACACTGCATGCTGTAGCATTTTTTTAAGAACAGTAAGGCGCATCTATAGTTTGCCAATGAGCTGGAAAACAAAGAAACCCTTTCATTGAGATAGAGCTCAACATAGGAAAACTGATATCTTGCCTGAGTTAGATAGCATCAAAATTCACCATAAGCATATTTACTCATCTATTCTTCCAGAACATGATTCCCCGTGTTGTGTCAAAATGTCAGTTCACGAATAAAATGGGCTGTAGGACTGGTGGTAAAAGTCAGGAAGTCTACACTTTCTTGCTTAAAAACTATTTATCAATAGCAAAAACTTGGCTGTAAACATCATATAAAGATTAGCATTTCATTACCATTTTTTTACATTACTTATTTATGTTTTTCACTGGGAAAACGCACTTTGTGGAGTAGCACCAGCAATTTTGTTATACGCAGCTGTGTATAATGACAATAATGGCTTTTGATTTGACATGGCAGAACCACCTGGTTCTATCACTTATACTTTTTCCCCTCTGTTTGGCCTTGGTAAATTCACCTCTTGTCTTTTTCAAAAATTGCTTTTACTCCATTATCTGCCCAAAATTGCCGACTATTTGTTGATGTGCTAAGGAAAAAGAAATAAAACAACTATTACTATACTAACTAGTGAAATCTAGTGGTACCATGGTGACAAGAAATTATTTTATATATATTTATATATATATATATATATATATATATATATATATATATATATATATATATATATATATATATATATATATTATATATATATATATATATATATATATATATATATATATATATATATATATATATATTTATTTATATATATAATGAAAAAACAGTTAGTGCTGAAATTGGGGATTCATGGTGCATATATTTTGCCACATATATAAAAAAAGATCATCGGAAAATGACATTGATTGCTTACCGAGATGTTGCACATAATCAGGAAGACAGAAATGTTCTTCAGGATTTGCCTCTTGAAGTTTGGAGTGTTGGCCACTTGGTTCCCAAAGGGCGTCGGCACCTCAGATGGTTCCCTCGGACATTTGTACACCTTTCCACTCTCTTCCTGCTCATTCTCCATAGCGACACAAGCCCTGTCGGGTGTGTCATAAGCATGGTTGAAGATGCCATTGTAAGATGGGGCCAGAGAGGAAGTCACTGAGAAGATTTCAGGCGAAGCTACTAATTCGGGGTCACTCCGCCCGGCGTTGTCCTGCCGGCGGTACAGAGATTCTATGATGAAGAGGTTCTGGATGCACTTTTCCAATACAACAAGCAGAGAATAGATCAAATTGGTCCATCGGTAAGGGGGGCTGCTGGTGGCTCCCAGCACGGCGACTATGCTGCACCAGGACATAAACCATGAGCCGATAGATGATCCAAAAAGCAGCTCTGTATCCAGCTGCCTGGAAGGGTTCTTTGAAACATCTGGTGCTATGTGATCTGCTCGATATATAAGCAAACCTGAAGCACAGGCAGAACACATAAACACCAGCATGACGATGCCGTAAATGTAGAACATGGAAATTGCTGAGCGCCGTGTTTGAACTGAACCCTCCACGTGGGTTATGTAAACCACCAGGATGCCAATGGTGCTGGCAAGGGCAACTAGGCCCAGAATGGGGCCGAGGGTCAAACCTTGGGTTTTGGTAGCCAAGCGTTTCTGGTTAGAAGAAAAGTCCATTGTCCTCCCAATGTTCTTCCACATGACAAAGAGCATAGCCGAGACAAAGATGTGGTACTCGATGTTGAAGGGATAGAGATAGTAGAGGCTGCTGGAGAACATGGAACAAGTGCTAGTGGTGCAGTTACACTGAGGCTCATTGTGAACTGCAAAGACAAAGAAAATGGTTGGTTTTAGGATGACTAACCTGCCTTCTAATAATTATAATAATTTATAAACAGCTAAACAAACATAGATGAGTGCTTGTGACAGATGGCAATAGGTGCCATAACCCAAACATTGAATCAATGTCAACTTTGCATCAAAAGTGACATTAATTTACTTTTACATCATTTCATAGTCCTTCATATTAATGACAGATGTCATGTCAAGATTATGAGCTGTCCTATGACATTGTGAAAAGGACCATTCAAACAAAGTGTATTTCTTTCTATATTTGTCAAAGTTCCCCTGCAATCAAGTATTTTTTAAATTTTATATTTCTAAATCTATGATTAGGCTTTACTTTTATCAGGTTTACAAGACCATTTTAGGCTGAAAGTCCTTCAAAAGATCTTCACAAACTTAGCCATGTAGCCTCACCCGCCCCACGCCCTCACCCCCCCAAGGGTCACAACGGCAGAGCTGCCCTCTTTAATTAAAAAGGGAACAACAGTCAGGGTGCAGCCAGCCTCACAGTCGGCCGGATATGAGGAGGAGTACCTGAAGCCCACAACCCTCAGCTTAGATGTATCAGTTACTGTAATTGCAGCACCCTTGAGAGTAAGCAGCCTGGGATAAAGCCGTGTGAGGTCAAGAAGGGGGTTGCTAAGCAGGGTGGCAGTGGCTCAAGTGTGTAGAAAAGGCAGGGGAGGAAACCTCAGCACGACACAGTGAATCTCCTGAAACCTAATCGAGAAATGTTTGACACGAATAAGACCTGCCAGGCCAGCGAGTTCACCTGGCTTCATCTCTCAAACCCTTCTCCTCATGTTTTTTTCTTAAAACCAATGAAACGTGCTCTCAATTCAACTATTGTACTATATTTCCGTGTACCGGCCAACAATCGACCCCTGGCCCTTACCTATAGTGAGGTTTTCATATCCCAGAGCAGAGAGCCTTCTCTTATGGTTGTTCAAGAAGTGCTCGGCTTCTGACATCACGCCACTGGACCAGAGGAGAAGGTTGGTAAAGACTGCGTGGATTACACCAAACCTGAGATGGCAAAATATTGAAAGCAAGGTTTGTGAACAGTGCATGAATTTTATTGATGAAAATTTAAAAGACGAATACACAGTCACGTAACAGCAAGTTCAGTAAAAAAAACATACCTCTCTAGTGTTTCAAAGCTTTTAATGACATCCTTGATGTGAAACCAAAGAAAGTGCACCTGTAAATAAAAACTGAATTCACTTCAGCTGAAAAGAAGCCTGATGAATATCAGAACAATCATAGCTACATAAGTAATATTTAATGCAATTGCACAACATGAACAAACCTCTGAAGATATTGACGCACATGATAGATGATTGCGTGCCACTGGGAATTTATCACTTAAATGATCTTTTAAACTTACCTGTGAGATGGTGTGACTTGCATGGATGACGGGGTAAACCCCAAGAATGGCCGACACACAACCTTGATATCCAACATAATACCCGATTCGGAACACGTCCATAATCATCGAGAGGAGTGCAAGAAGAGTCAAACCACCTGACGGGAAGATCAAAATGAAATCATGCTTTGTGCACCTGCAATATTCAATTGTTTGGTGTTATCATCCGTGGATGTTGAAAATAAGTGGCAAGTATGTCATTTGACACAGTACAGACGTAGTTTTTTCGAAGGTAGCCATCCGTAAAAGAAGAAAATGATCAGTAAAATTGTTGAGTACAGATGCCAGAAAAAGGCACCCTACTTACTGTAAGTCCAACATTTAGTATTGTGAGCAGTTCCTTCATGCAAGTACTGAGCGTTGCAACGTCCTAAGGTCGAACTCACCTCTGATCCAGCATGTGGTGGCATGGACGTCCTTCTCTGTGCGTGTATTCTTGTGCCTGCGCCGCACTATCATGTACCACAGCATCCAGACGAGCTGGAGTATCATGAGGCAGGTGAGAAAGGACAAAAGGTGATCTTCCTTGACAGATGGGTTGTGGTGGGCCAGGGCGAGCATGAGCGCCGCTCCAATCAGCAGCACGTTGGTCCCGTATTGTCCGCTCAGAATCTCGGCGTTCTTCCTCGGGTAATCCTCTGCCAAATTCAGCTTCAGCTTTGTCCAAATAGTTTTTTCGTTCTCGGAGCTGGACGACGACGAGGAGCTGTTGCAGTATTTATTCAGGCACATAACATCCAAGCTGTTGTGCTCGACCATTGTGGGAGACATGACTCTATTTTGTGTGGGGGAGTCAGGAGAATAAGAGCTGGCTATCAGGTGTAGCCTTGTGTTGTAAGAGTGTACAAATACTTGATTGTACTGAAGTACAATTTTCACATATGGGTACTTCACTTCCACTCCACTACATTTTACAAGTAAAATGTGTACTTTTTCCTATCCATCATCTTCTCTCATGACTACAGAAAATCACCAGAGAAAACTGCTGCTAGTACCAAGCAAGCAATGCACCACACAATAATAAAATGAAGATAGAAATACCTAATGCTGACTATGCTGCTTGCACAACATCTCAGCAGAAGATGCTGAACAAGATGAGCACATTTATCAGAACTTTGTTTAGGCATATGGGGAAGGTGCTGCAGGCCAGGCTAATGTGTGCAAACTACCATCCGTCCACATGCTGATAAAGTAAAGGAAATAAATACAAAAAAATGTAAGTACATCTGAAAATGAGGTTTTCTATTTCAGTAGACTACAACGTTGTGTCTCATACTTCATAAACATGCATCCTAAATAACACCCCACAAGTTAACTTTAAGTCCAACCCAAGTAGTGCTTTTACTCGTATATTGATTTTAAGCAGGCTACATTATTCAAAAATATATATATAAAAATAAAAGTACTGCTCTTTATGCGGCGACGCGCACTTGAGTTGTCAAACAAAAACAAAACAAAAAATACAAAAACAAAACAAAAATAAAAAACAAAAAAAATCTCCTTGCATGAAAAAAAGCACATTTAGTAGAAATCAAAAAATATAAAACTGTAGCTTTTCCATCTCACGATTCGTTCTCATAAACACGGATTTATCCCCCGTCGAATTAAAGTCCACGTCAATTAAGTATGTCCCTGCTATTGTGCGACATTCTTCCCATGTGGCGTTCAGGTGTTTCACGCCGTACTTTGAAAGCGCTGAAGTCCGAGTAAAAGTTCCACAAGAGGCATCGATATGGCCGCAAGTCGTGCAGCTCCGGTTGCACGCGAGTTTGTGATGCTCGTGATGGCAGATCGCAAGGCTTTCAAAGTTGGGGGCGAGGTGGGGTGGGGGATCAAATGGACAAAAGTGTAAAAGAGGATATCCGAGGGGATAAGCTTTTTGACCTGCGGGGCTTTGTGTTAAACTTTGATTAAAGAGGGATGAATTTATTTGTGAGCAGTAGAGGGGTGCTCCTTTTTAATCAATCATGTATTTTTACTGCCTAAAATAGGAGAGCATGCATCATTAATTAATCATGCATAGATCCAGCTCCTATAAATTGTGTAGTTCCATTTCTGTCACCTATATTGGTAGTTGTAAATGGATTATACACAAATGGAAAAGTTAAAAAAAGTACCTTGACCTGATTAAGAAAAACAATCATATGATGGATTACTCAGCAGGGAGTTTAAGTAACAAAATGTTAAATTGAGAATGCCTGAGGGATAAAAAAAATGTTTCGGTGATATATGCGATTAATGATGGAACTCAAAAACATTTTGGATGTGTAATAAAATGATCTGCTGCGTCATTACGCATGTTGTTGCCCCGTTATCACGTTGTTGTCTTGCTTAGGTGTTATTACGCATGCACTACGGATTTTAGTGCATATGGTTAGTGTGTTTTTGCTAAAGTTTGCATTGTTTGCTATGTCATTGCCTTAAATCTCCCTGTATAGAACAAAAAGGGAAAAAATATCATCAACAACACATGGTTTTGTTTGCAGACGCGTGCGCCAATGATTATCTAATCATTGCCAATTGTCGCTCTCAACAGGGAAAACATGACGACATCCACCCATTGTCCCCAACATGTTGATTACATTTTAAATTGATTAGATTATCTTTTATTCGCAAACTGTCAAGTTCGATTTCACACATAAAAGCGAATGCATAACAATAAAGACAGGAAAACTATAAATCACTCAGTGATGACTAGATGTTTACTTGTGTAAAACTATTAATAATTCTGGTACCTGGTTTGGTAACATCATGTTGCGCCCAGAGTAAGTATCGTCATTTATTTAGTGTCTTTCCAATCCTATTGTGAGAACTGCAGAGGTTTCGACCCCTAATTAGAACAGGAACTGCAACTCTTTTTATTGCTCAGTCTAATAAAGAAGAATCAATGAATTTTTTCCAAGTATAAAAATTTATTCATCTTTATTAAAGAAACAAAATACTTCCTTAGAGCATCGACATTCTCCAAAACAAACTGTATATTGTTAAATATGTAGTGTTGTTCAACAGTATCTTGAAAATTCTTGCATCTTAGTAATCAGTAAAGTATGCTCAGTATTTAAAAAAAAAAAAAAGCAAAAAGCAGTCAGCAAAATAATAATCATCTAGAATGCAATGTAACAATAAGCCTATTTCACAAAATGACGGGAATTAAATTACTTCCAGCATAATTTAATTTAAACCAAAGTAAACACTTTACCAGGAGTATCATCAATAAGAGGGTAAATAAAAATAAAAATGTGTTTCTACGCAAACTTGCTGGATGATATGTGAAGATACACGCAAACATGACAACCAACCAAAATGTCGGCTTTTAATTTTGCCATATCCGCACGGGATTATGTTCTTTGGCATCCTTTGCAACTATTACCAATCACCAAAGGTTCCCGTGAATACTCGGCCGGAAGTCACGTGAGTCAGCAGACGCACTGAACCAGGAAGTGGTGAAATAGGCCTATTGCTGGATGCTACCATCAAGTAGTATGAATATTGGAGTGGTTCTTCATCATCACCTAGGTGCATTATGTGAGATTTAAAAAAAAAAAGAAGTAAATAACTAAGTTGGAACATAAGCAATTCTTACTTTAAAATTCATCCAAGAAGCGAAATCAGCATGACCACACCCATGAACTGCGTGAAGAGGATGAGCGGAGTGAAGAAGGACCAGACAGGCCATAGAGCAATGTTGAAACTGGAAAGAAATGTTATGTGGTATGTATTACAAGTTAATACCTAAATTACAATGTGTCTGGTAGAAATGAGTGATCACTCACCCAAGCACAGAGAATTGTAATTCTATGCAATTTTACATTTTATTTGACTATTGTTGACAGATGTACCTGCACGATGCAGCAATAAAAGCAGCAGTGGTAATGGGAGGGATTGTAGGGTACTCTTGGTCATAGTGCACAATTCCTTTAAACCACTCCAGGTACCCAATACAAAATGTGGCGAGACACAGGCAAATTCCAAGGAGCAGCAGGCCCACATTAAACCACCAACTGAAATCAAATTTTCAACATTAACAAGAATAAAACATACTAAAATCATGAATACAGCAGGGAATGTTTTTTTCTTATGCAGAGATTATTTAATTATTCAGCACCAATTCACCTCTTTATAGCATCATTTCCAATGATGTGGGGAAAAAAGTCTGCATAATGGGTAACAGCAATAGCTGCCAGAATCCAGAAAACAGAATGTTTATTAATTCGAGGGAGCGGCTTGATATCTTTTCCTTCTGGACCTGAAACACAAATATGTAGAATTCAATTAAAAGCATGTGTTAAGAAAAAGTGTAAAAGTCAACTTCTTTCCTAGATTAAATTATTCTTACAATATAACCCCCAAAATATATGCTATTTCCAAGGAGCCCAAATTGTAATGTAAAAAATGTGCAATCTTACTCACAAATTATTTTACTGCAATGGAAAGCCCTGCTCTTTTTAGACACTGGCTAATTGGATTAAACATATCATATGCCACTTCTGGCGGGTGAAGACATAAGCATGCTGGTCCACTTGTTCACAATGAACTCAGTGGCCTGCAATGTAAGTTGGTGTCGATGACCTTTTTCAGTCACTTCCACCGGTAGAATGCAAGACATACTGATACCATTATGCCAGGGTTTAAGAAAAAAAATCACTTAAAACATGCACGTACACACTGTGCAGACATATGCTAATGACAGCGAACCGATCAATTATAGTACTTCTATGGAGACGAAAGCTTTTACAACGAATGTACTAACAGTACTATTCAGAAAACTTCCCTGATTTGGAATAGTTTACTTGCAGTGGCAACTGGCAAGATCATGAGTCTACTGTGTGTAAAGGTCAGTTTTTGAAAGTGTGTTCTTGTTTTAATTCTGAGTATACAGTGATACTGTTATGACTTGGCCCCCAACAGTCCTTAACAATTTTGACTCACTTGGTTGCTTTGCTTTGCTTTTTGGGCACCCCTGTTTTATACACTTATAGTAAGAATGACCACTGCATCGAAAAGGGATCCTTTGGGTGTGGTTTCAGTGAATGTTTTCTCAGTTAAAACAATCAAGAATTGCTGGATTTCAGCCAGGGACGGTCTCAAAGACAACATTGTTCACTCGTAGCCCTAGAAAACCTCATGTTATCCAAGCAGAGCAACAATCAACTTTTGTAATGTTGTAAAACTTTGCTGGCTAAATTCTGACAGCCATGTGTTATATATGTGATGGGCTACATTGAAAAAAGACAAACAAACCAAATAACCCAAAACAAACAAAAACGCATTTCAAAGGTGCGCGAAGAACACGATTGTGATGAAATAATGACCCGATCGCACCATCTGAACCCGGGAAACACCTTAAACGTAGTTAGCTGTACTAGTTAGTATACACCTAGGAAATACGAAACAGTAAAAATAAGGAGCATCTCAACCCAAATTAAATATGAACACTTACACTTATCTTGGTCAGTCAACGTGGCTTCAGCTTGCATTAATAGCTCGGCATCCTTTTTGAAACGGTTTCTCAGTGTTGCGAATTCACTTTCATTCAACATAATGAAACGCTATTAAAAACGAACCACAGCATTCAAAACGCACTTCCTCTAGTTGTAGTCGCGTTTTATGACGTCACACAAGCGACTGGTGTAGTTTTTTAGTGATAGCACCGAACTGCCCCGGAAGTGTGTGAACAGTATCGCAAGTAGATAAAATTGGATATATAGTTTCGACATCACATGGCCCATAATATGAATATACCTCCAAAAAGCTTCAGGTCATGCAATTAATCCAAGAATCCAATCTTGATAATCCAAATTAAGATGGGTTTAAACATTTAGAATCAATACTATACAATGTCCCATTTCAGGACACTACACCACCAAAGTACAGGCAGACTTGAGTAACAGTTTCACTAATACCCAAAGTATGCAATCTACAATTTCAGCTAAGAACCTGAGCAAAGAAAGAGCATCAGTGTTAAACCTACTGGGATTAGAAAAGCTTCATAAAGCATATTTCCTGCTTTTGCTACCTGTGTGTTTCTGTACGCATGTGAAGGCTGCACATTCTAGCACTGAAAAATCAGTTCGCATCAAAAATTCACCTTAGGCTTCCACCATCTTCTATGGCGCTTCTGTCTGGCTAGCCAGATGAACTTCGTAGCACATGCTGAGGAATGTGCATTAACTTTGTCCTGTGTAAGAGTCAAATTTACCTCAGGTGCACCTCTCTAATTTCCCTTCCCCCACAAAATCCAATCCCACAGGTAAATTACAATTTCCCAGCCTTGGAATGTTGAGGAACACACCCAACTCTCACATTTGTCATTTTCTGCATGAATGAAATGCTATAAAGCAATGTGTTGATGACAGCGTCAGTAAGGACTACAAGACTACTAAAACAACAAACAGTTTAATACTGAAGATCCTATATCTTTGTAAAGACAAATGGATGACTCACAACCTGTAATATTTTGAACATTAAAATGACATGCCATAGAGACTGTCTGTGCTAGTTCATATTACAAGACTAACTCTGTCCTCCAAAACTTTAAATTTGGGATTGTTATTGACTTTCTTGCTGAAAAGTGCAAGGGCCTCCTCCTTTGTCTTGAAATTCCCATCGCCAGTGGTAGAGAAATAGGCTGCAATAACCTGAAAAATGAATTCAATTTTTGCATTATACACAAAACTTTATCAGAGCAAATTGTGGTCAGAGGGCAATCAATGGTAAATACTTTACACCTAGATCAATATTCACCTTTTTCTCGAGTTTCTTCACTCGCAATTCTTGTTTTGGTGAACTTCTCAATACTGCCTTGATGGTTTCTTTCCATTTGAAGGTACCTATGAAGTATTCGAATGGACTTATTAGCACTGGAGATGCAAGGATTCTGTACGACAATGACAATACTACTCAATTTTCTGAGGTCCACAATTAATGACAGTGTTAAATGTATGTTTTTAAAAGTATACGTTCTAATAGCATTTGCAACAGAATCAGAATGTTTTTTACATGTTTACTGGATGGATGAAAAGTTCACCTCCACTATGTGATATAAATGTTGCACTACGTGTTATAGCTTGCTGTTGTTAAAAGATAAACTGTCACGAAAATACTAATACTTTACCTCGGAGAAAAAATAATAAAACAGTTGTCTATTCATTTTGGGAGTGAATGGAGTTGTCAGAAAGCTGATTTGTAATCTATTAATAAAGTTTGACGGACCTAGCTGACTGTTTTGTTGACATTCCCTTTAGCACAGCACCGTCTAATGGATGCATAAAGGTAACCCCGCCTTCTAATGTACCTTATATATGGAAAAAGTTTTAAAATATGTCATTCATTGAAGGTGCACCTTGTAGTGCAGAAAATAAGGTCCAATAAAGCTTTGTCACAAAAAGTCCTCCTTGTCCTATATATATATGGCATCTTGTGTTAAATAAAGAACATACCTTTGGAATCTGCTAAAAGATCACTATGCTCAGATAAAGTGGTCTCCTCTGTTTGGTCACCTGGGGAAAAAAAATCAAGCAAGAACTCAATTGATACAAAGTTGCTAATGTAAAGCAACTGTACATATTAGTAGTTTCCTCCACATATCACACTGTGTACATTGAATTTATGTAGCCCATTATGCATGACTTACTTTTTATTTCCTTGCTGGGCACTTGCTCATGGTTCTCATTTCCAGTTTCTTCACAACCATGTGATCTCTTTTTTTCCTTCTTTTTCTTTTCTGCCACTGGTTCTTCCTCAACTATTGGCATTTCTGTCTTTTTTGATTTTGAATGAACTTTCCCATTTTCCTGTTGAGGGGCTTCTTGTTTTTTTAACTTTGTTTGCTTCTTGTCTGAATGCCCATTCTGCTTTTTATTATCGCTATTCATTTCATTTGGAATACTTGGAACCTTGTTTTCCTGCTTAGATAAAGTGGCCTCCTCAGTTTGGTCACCTGGGGAAAAAAAATCAAGCAAGAACTCAATTGATACAAAGTTGCTAATGTAAAGCAACTGTACATATTAGTAGTTTCCTCCACATATAACACTGTGTACATTGAATTTATGTAGCCCATTATGCATGACTTACTTTTTATTTCCTTGCTGGGCACTTGCTCATGGTTCTCATTTCCAGTTTCTTCACAACCATGTGATCTCTTTTTTTCCTTCTTTTTCTTTTCTGCCACTGGTTCTTCCTCAACTATTGGCATTTCTGTCTTTTTTGATTTTGAATGAACTTTCCCATTTGCCTGTTGAGGGGCTTCTTGTTTTTTTAACTTTGTTTGCTTCTTGTCTGAATGCCCATTCTGCTTTTTATTATCGCTATTCATTTCATTTGGAATACTTGGAACCTTGTTTTTCTGCTCAGATAAAGTGGTCTCCTCGGTTTGGTCAGCTGGGGAAAAAAATCAAGCAAGAACTCAATTGATTGATACAAAGTTGCTAATGTAAAGAAATTGTACATATTAGTAGTTTCCTCCACATATAACACTGTGTACATTGAATTTATGTAGCCCATTGTGTACGACTTACTTTTTATTTTCTTGCTGGGCACTTGCTCATGGTTCTCATTTCCAGTTTCTTCACAACCATGTGATCTCTTTTTTTCCTTCTTTTTCTTTTTGGCCACTGGTTCTTCCTCAACTATTGGCATTTCTGTCTTTTTTGATTTTGAATGAACTTTCCCATTTGCCTGTTGACAGGCTTCTTCTTTTTTTAACTTCTTTTGCTTCTTGTTTGAATGCCCATTCTGCTTTTTATTATCGCTATTCATTTCTTTTTGAATACTTGGAACTTTGTGTTTCTGCTCAGATAAGGTGGCCTCCTCGGTTTGGTCAGCTGGGGGGAAAAATCAAGCAAGAACTCAATTGATTGATACCAAGTTGCTAATGTAAAGCAACTGTACATATTAGTAGTTTCCTCCACATATAACACTATGTGTACATTGAATTTATGTAGCCCATTATGTATGACTTACTTTTTATTTTCTTGCTGGGCACTTGCTCATGGTTCTCATTTCCAGTTTCTTCACAACCACGTGATCTCTTTTTTTCCTTCTTTTTCTTTTTGGTCACTGATTCTTCCTCAACTATTGGCATTTCTGTCTTTTTTGATTTTGAATGAACTTTCCCATTTGCCTGTTGAGGGGCTTCTTGTTTTTTTAACTTATTTTGCTTCATGTTTGAATGCTCATTCTGCTTTTTATTTTCGCGATTAATTTCATTTGGAATAGTTGGAGTTTTGTTTTTCGCCAGAGGTGCAGATGCGGGCTATGAAATGATAAAGTAATTAGTATTGGGAGAAAATATCATCAAGAAAACTTGCAAAATATGGCATTTACAGTCACTTACAATCTCAGACGCTGAGTTGAGGATGGTCCACACTTCGCCAACTAGTCTTGGGTCCTTAATGTGTAGCCAGCTATTAGAAATCCATGCCTGATGGAAAATTTCACAGCAATTAGATCCCACTGGCAAAGTCCGGATACTTAGGACAACTATTCACACAGACATTCAAACGAAGCATCCCATGTGTTGACATTCAAATTCCAATAATTGTACCCACCTCAAATTTTCGCTTTTTTCTTGGAACATTGTTAAACGTACTGATTTGCCTGAGCACATATTTCAACTCCTCACTGACTCCTGGGTTGTTCCTGGCTTCACTGATTTTCTGAAACAACAGATGATCTTTGAGTGAATATATTTATTATCAAACAATAACATTCAGCTCAGAGGTTGACTTTCACCTGGATCCATTCATCCTGTTTCGCATGCAATTTGTTTGATTTTGCCTGATAGTCTTTTCCGCCATACTTCTCGGCTTCGCTGATGCATTGGACGTGATTTTTATAATCCTCGCCCCTTTAAAACACCACGACATGATAATTCACGAGTAGTTCGTTATGAAAAGCCAAGTGTAAATAAACACCAATGTTTACCGGAACTCTTTTCCACAGTCAATGCAAGACAGAAGAATCTGGCGGCCCCAGCACTTGAACACGTGTTGTTCCACCTGGGCTTTCTTTATGGACTCGCCACAAGAATTACATGTAAAGAACACCATCCTGAACGACTCCCTTGTCTGCGTACACGTAGATTAAATTTCGAGTACTACAATATCCTCTCTTCCTAGTTAAAGGCTGGTAACGTCGATTGTATATGCACAGATGGGAACAAGGCTTAGCCAAACAGGTATATCACGTTACTTAAAACAAAACGTTGTAATCAACGACATTCAAAACGCAGGAAATAACGCGCGGCAGATTATAAAAGTAAAAAGTGTTACCATAGTCCACCAATCTAACTGTGTACCTTTACATACTCTTAAACGTGCTGCAATCTAGAATTGCGACGCTTTCAAACGTCCGTAAGTGTACACGTAATACGAAACTAAGTTCCGACCTTTCGGACCCCGGGGTTGCTCAATTTGAACCGGCGGTGTCATTAACAATCGCCATAACCATCATTGGGTGCATTATATGTTTAATTCTAATGTAAAACGTGGGAAAAGATACTTTTATTTATAAAAAAAAGCAGGAACTACGGATCTCAGCATGAACCGAGGAAACGTTGGTTGAGTGGTGAGTTAAATATCATAAAAGAGGAAAACTCCCTCAAATGTATGTTGATTTTTAATCCAAAAATTGCGAAAAAATATTGAATTAGCTTTTCAGTCTTGTCAGATAACATTAAAACTGTGGTGTATTGCATAGAAAATTAAATTGGTGGCTAAGATTTGTTGTTAGCATGCTAGCTCTTTCTATCTATGTGTAGAAGACTACAAGCTGTTATTACAGTCATGTCTGATATTCAAACAACGTGCTAATGCAATAGGGGTTTAATGTATGTATTATACATTAGAGTAATACCAGTCCTTGACTTAACAATGTTTGTTTTCTTTACTTCTGCTAGTTTTATGAGCAAGTGCTTCTTACAGATGAGTGAGCATGGACACACTATCCAGCCACAGCTCCTACTTGCTCCAGCAGCTCCAAGAGCAGAGGATTCAGGGAATGCTCTGTGACTGCATGTTGGTGGTCAAAGGGGTCTGCTTCAAAGCACACAAAAATGTGCTGGCAGCTTTCAGCTCCTATTTCAGGTATGCAACGTTCATTGCTTTAGTGCTATATGCATCAAAAAGTTAGTTGTGCGAGGAAATTATATGGTAGTCGTGCCAAATATTTACAAGATATTTAACAAAAAATAGTAGTAGGAGGAGAGGTAACAGCTATACAGTAGTTTTGTTGTTGTTAGAAAAATAATTTGTTCTATGAGCAATGTTCCCTCTAAGCTGCGCGCGTGCGCAATTGCGCACTACTCTCGTCTTCTCTGCGCACAGCAAATCATATGGAGCGCACAAAATAAAATGCCAAATTTTTGTTTTTTTATTTTTTTATTTTTTAGCTGTGAGCCTGACGCGCGAACCACTCATCCGCCGGGCCGCCCATTCATAGATATTAATCATTACATTTTATTATTACTAAATCATTTATGTGTAGTAGACATGCACCTGCTTATGGCAGGTGTGATACTGGTGTGTGCCCATAGCAAGCAATGATGATGTTGCTCACACCGGTACTCAGTGTGCTCAGGGAGGTTGTCTTTCTGCCCAGACAAACAAAAAAATAGAGGGAACATTGACTATGAGTACATTTGCCTCTTCTATAAGTGCCTGTACTTTCTTATGTAGTAATTGATTTTTTTGTCCATGTACAATACTCAACAAGACAGGACTACTTCAGATATGAATAAAGTGCAGATTGCCTGTAATAATTTTCCTTCTTTATTTCTTCAGATCTTTATTCCAGAATTCCCCAAGTCAGAAAAATGAAGTCTTCAATTTGGTTATCCAGGATGTGAGTGGCATTGGCCAAATATTAGACTACATGTACACCTCCCATCTTGACATCAATCAAGATAATGTACAGGCACTCCTTGACATCGCTCAGTGTTTGCAAGTTCCAAACGTCCTAACCATGTGTAACACATTCCTCAAGCCTTGCCCCCCACCAGTGGAAATCCCATCATTTTCTCTACCAGCCATGTTGACTTCGGATCATGACTGCCTCCTAGGAAGCAGCCTGCCTAATGATGTGGACCTCCAATGCCCCACTGAAGTACCAAGACCTAGCTTCATGGAGCAAACAAAACAAATGCCTCTACCTGTGACTAACAGCACCCCAAGTGACTCTGGTAGCAGCTCCCAGCCACCAGTAGAAAAACAGTTAGTACACGGTTACAAGCTTCGCAATTTCAATAGTAAGCAGTACTTCAAACAAAGTGCAATTCAGGCCTCAAATCGAGGTCCGGGCCCTTTAGTTGTTGTGGAGGAGTCACAGTGTGAGCTCAGACTCAATCAGCAAAGCAACAACTCGCATTTATCCTCAGGAACTGCAGTTCAGGCCACCCCACCTTGCACATCCTTGGCAGCTGACAAAAGCCATGTTTCTGCACTGACACCCTCAGATAGTTTAAACACCCCCAGCTCTGAGCACGCAGACACCATGCTCAATGTCCCAATGCGCCCAAAGAAGACAGTGTATCTAAAGAAATACAACTACCTACGTTCGCAAAAGGCTTTAGAGGAAATGTTTGCAGAATCTGTCAGCGAACCCCTCCTTAACTGCCCCAAAGGCACTCATCAAGAAGATTCTGCAGTCCATATTTCCACTCAAGAATCTCCTGTTGAAAACCTCATTACTGTCAGGGAAGACTCACCTAAAACACTACCAGATGCTGAAATTCCCAGGCCGCCACCCACAAACCAAGAGGAGCGAAGACTGCAGACTGTACCCGAAGCACTACTGCCAACGGGCCATAAATATTCCTGCAACGTGTGTGGGAAAATCTTCAAACACCCAAGCAACCTGGAGATGCACAAACGCTCACATACTGGTAATGCAATGCTTGTAAGCAGCTTAATTTTGTGTTATAATTTGTACAGTATTTTATTGTTATAACCATTCTGCAGGTGAGAAACCCTTTGAATGTAACATTTGCGGGAAGAATTTCTCACAGGTATTTTAAAATCCTCAATTTGTAAATTGTGGTTAGCCCTCTTTATTGACTTGTTTTAATATTTTAATAAATGTCCTTTTTTTTGCTCCAAGGCTGGAAATTTACAGACACACTTGCGGCGGCATTCTGGAGAGAAACCCTACATCTGTGAATTGTGTGGCAAATGGTAGATGGCATCAAACAAACACGTTTTTAAAAATCATTTATTACATGTATGATGTGAAATATGCCTACCTCTACCTAGCTTCACTGCATCTGGGGATGTCCACCGTCATAAGGTGGTGCACACGGGAGAAAAGCCACATCTATGTGACATATGTGGTCGAGGTAGGTCATATCTCTGAACTTCTCCAATTGGCATCATATCCACATGTGCAGATTGAATGAGAATACTTTGTGTAATTTATTCTTCTTTAATGTTTGTAAGGATTCAACAACTTGAGCAATCTCAAAGAACACAAAAGGACACACACCACAGACAAGACTTTTACTTGTGACCAGTGTGGAAAATCGTTCAACACACACAGGAAACTCTTGAAACACAAAGCCTGCCACGGTGGGGAGAAACCACACAGTTGCGCCACCTGTGGTAAGTCGATCTTTTTTGAATCAACATTTTCAGACAGGTGCACATGTGCAGTATACATACTGAAATTTGTACAATGTGATTTTAATAGACCACCAAAAATTTGAGACCAGGTTTGGTTAAGCATCTCTTCATTCATTTTCTTAACATCTAACTTCAGGTTCATGTACTACACTAGCATATTTTGGTCTTTATTAGTAAGTCATCTTATTGTGGGGTTGCCAAAATACTAAGATTGCCACTTTGGCATATTTGTACACAATTAAACCTTACTAGCAAACTACAGTGCAGCAAGAGGGACATGTCTTAGGCACAAGATGAAAACAATAGTAGTGACCCTTTTACAAAAGATATCAAATCAATGCTCAATTAGGTTTTAGGTATTTTGTTAGTGCTTCAAAATCCTTGGTATCCAGTTTAATGTCCATGTAATAGTCCACTCATTCACCTCATTACTTCTGCTTGTGTGCTGAGACAAAGCAAGATTAGTGAGGGATTCATGACCGTAAAGATGGATCTCAAATAAATGCTCAAACTGAATTCTCTGCTGTCTTGTGACTATGTCATAAGTATTCTCCACCCGTGCAGGGAAATGTTTCGTCGGCTCAGGGGACTTGCAGCGTCATATCCGCTCTCACACTGGAGAAAAACCCTACCGTTGCAGCACCTGTGGAAAAACCTTCACTCGTTCAGCCATGTTGCGGAAACACAGTAACATGCACTGCAAGGGTGCAACAGCTGATGGCGCCATAACAGACAATTCTGAGCAGCCGCTGAGCTCAGAGGCAGGCCTCTCGCTGAGCAAAGCTGTGTGCCAGACTGATGTCACAAGTGAACAGACTTATTCTGCTCTGATGCCTCACGGGGGACCTGAGAAGCCATCACCACATCTTGCTTCACCCCCAGCACCCCATGTTGAGAGTCCACCTCTAGGTATACAACTTAGTCCAGCATCTACCCCAACCTCCCTTCCTGAGCTACGATCCCTTGTACCGCACCAGCTCCTCGCTACGTCCCATCAGGAGAGGAGCACTGCACTACCTGGCCCGGATCAAATGAAGCTACCCAAAGCACATGTTTCACCAGAGGTTGAATACGGACCTTATGTAGAGAATGGACCAATGGGAGGTGAGATGGGAAGAGGTCTGTTAGGCAAACCTTATCTGCCTGTTCAAGACAACTACTGTCCTAGTCGATCTAATAGTGGCTTGTACAGGTCCAGTGAAGGCAACTTCATATCAAGTGTAACCTTGTGGGGCATTGCAATGAAAACCTTGCAAAATGATAATGAAATGGATCAATAACAGTTTACAAATAAATGACATTTTAAGAGTTCTAGCCAAAGAGGCTCTGGTGGTCCCCTCACAACGTATTTGCCCAGAGATGTAACAGAGCATGGGGTCTTTTCATGCTGTTATTTATTTAAACCCCAAAATATTTTTTAGGTGATCATAAATACATGTTGGCTTTTTTTCTAATACATCTAAAACATGCCTACCATCCAACCAATATCGGCAGTTTATAAAGACACAAACAACTTTGTCACTTGTTAGTCAATGCAGCCAGTATTATCGCGGTGTCTAGCAGTGCTTAAGTACTAGCTACAAAGTACATTACATCCATCACTGGTAGAGTTTGGTGCGCAGGTGAGGGGCGATTCAAGCTCTTCTGTAGCCAAAGTTTCTTGCTTACAGTAATCTGTGCACCGTTGTACTAGGTGTCATGAAAGTCAAATATTCACATATTACCTGGCACGACAAAAATATTTTGAGGATTTTTGGTTTGTTTTGTGACTGGTGTTGTAGGAACAGAAAACCAGCATGTGCATTTCATGACAGGAATGATAACACTGTACTATAAGGTATTGTACTTTATACCGAAGACCACGCCCATTTTATACACGGACATGCACTGAAGGATGTCCTGTTATTTTTCTACTCATCGGATTGCCCATTGTTTTGTATAGTAGCTTGACTAAAGTAGACTGAAGGAAAACCAGTGTTTGCTCAGTCGGAAGCGATTGAGCGTTGGAGAAGCCAGTGCGCATGCGCATTAAAAAGGAAACGGAAGTCGAATGCGGAAAATCAACTTCCAAAGCGTTTCATTTTGCATCATTTCCATGGTAAGTAATGACTTATTCATTCTAGGGGACGTAATTCTTCTATTAATACTTATTTTTTCAGTCTCATTTAAATGTTTTGGTGTATTTGCTTTTCTCTAAAGAACACGCTCTGATGAAAATACAGTGGCACCTGTTAACCAGTACAATGGACTAAATTTGCGCATCACTTAGGCAAACGATACGCTAGTTTATGCTTCATAGTCACATTGTTATTTTTCAAGGATCAGTTTTTGTCCAAATCTATTACACATGGTAACCTACGTCCGAATTCAAACAATTAAATGCGTATTAAAAGGATGTCGTACTGTTGTAACATGATTATTAACAGCACTTCATTTCTTCTGTTCTTCCAGTGGCATGTTCATCCTCGGAATAAAGTATTTTTCCACCTTCAGCTCTGATCGTATTGTTAGGCTAGCTGCCCCGAGTGAATGAATATTATTACGTTCCATACATCTGTGTGTTGGGGAAAATGTGTGAAACGAAAGAGCTCTCTGAATTTCAGCGTGGAACTGTCATAGGATGCCACCTTTGTGACAAACCTGTGAGTGAAATATCTTCTCTCCTGGATATTCCAGAATCAATTGTAGTGGATGTTATTGAGAAGTGGAAGCAATTGGGACCATCAACAACTCAAAGAAAAGGTGGCCGACGACGTAAAGTTACATCAGGGGAATAGCGTTGTTTGTTAAGGAAGCCTTGCCCAGGTTGCTGCATAGACTTCCAGAACTCTTTTTGTATTAGTATAAATAAAAATAAATCAGTACATGCCTATCACAACAGATTTGTTTGACATTATTGACTCAAATCAGCTTAAAATCCACAATTTATTTGACATATTCTCACAAATGTAGACCATTTATTGCAAATGTGATTTGTCATTGGGGATATACAGTTGCCACTTTTTTCATTGATGCAAGCAACAATTTCTTGTACTTAAATTGGAGTAAACCTTTCTTGGATTATTATTACTCGTATCAAAGATTGTTTAAACACTATCCTTTCATCAACATGGCTTCCGATTTAATCAAATATAACACTAGACTTGCAGGTTGGTGCCGTTACTGTATTGTCATGTAAGGGCATATCCAATGTTGCCATGGTGACAGTAAATATTGTCTTCATGTTTCTTCCTCTTCCCAACTTGCTCTCTTTCTCCCCCACCCCATTTTCAGTTTATCCATCAGGCTACAGTTAATCCTCATTATGTACGGTGCTTAACTGGTGCGGGATGACACCAGTGCTACTGGCATTTAGTACAGAATGTTTTTGTTTTTTTTACCAAAGCAGATCCACGTTTTGATATCTATCATGATTTATTGCTTTTAATGCAAATGCTTATATATAGTTCATTAACATTGGAGTGTGACAAATGCAAATGAATGATAGTTTTCCATTTAATATTTGGGTTCTTATCACTTTAAAATGTGTATTATGGCAATGTTTTCCTTTGTTTTAATTTAGAATTAGCTTTGCTTTAAATCTGCATCATGATCACTTGATATAGAGATGCTTTGACATCAGCTCCAACTGAGCATTAATGGCTGCCAGTTTGTTGAGTGTTGCATTGTTGGACGCGATGGCTAAGTGGCTGACCCAGTCTTTCCACTGTAATTCCTCAGCGAGTTTCAAAATGAAATCGGATTTGGCAGGAAAAAAAAGAATGATGATTGTTCATAATCAGTTGCTCTGCATTTTCTCCCAGCTCTCATTCTCAAATGAGCGCATTCAGTTCCACTTGAACCTCAATTGAAAGAAATAAATGGTGTTATTTTAACTGCCATCTGCACATTTTTGCACGCATTTCACGCTCATTGATCATTGTGTCAAAGCTGACTGCAATTTTCACAGATGATATGATACACTGTGTTTTGTCATTTCCTGTGGATTCCATCATTGAAATATCACTAGGTAATCACTATGTTCACATTTTGATGTATTAATGGTGTTGTAAAGAATATTTAATACAGACAATAGTAGGACATCCAATTTTAAAGCTCTGCGGGTTGCGTGTGTACTTTAAACATTGACATGTGTTTGTACAATTTTCTCAGGCATTTTGTAAAGGATATCATACGGATTCCTCCCTGAGCACATCAATTTAGTGGTGAATGTACTTAGCCAATCAGATGCAATGACTCTCTGATGCTTAGACAACCCTCCAGGCAGTGTTTGTGTGTGTGCACAGGATGGAGAATGGAGGAAGGAACACTTGAAAATGGAACAGTGGTGAAGATGTGTTTAAATTAGCATTGCTGTCACAATGTTTTCGAATGTTTATAGTATATAACATTTAATCTACTCACAAACGTTTCATAGCTTCTAATTATTAATGGTGCAATATTCACAGAAATAAATATTACAATTTTCTTAGTGATATATATATATATATACATATATATATATATATATATATATATATATATATATATATATATATATATATATATATATATATATATATATATATATATATATATATATATATATATATGGGGTGAGAACATGATATATATGAAATGCAATTTTTGCAATGTTTTTTCTAATTTGTCTGGTGTTCACATCAGTTTGGTTATCAAGCTTATTATTGAAAATGAGACTGTCACACGAGCTCAACAAGAATGGGAGGGTGATTCGGTTTCTTTCGGATGGAGTCGGAATGTGCGAGCCAAAAGACCCTTTGATGCCATCTCACACTGGATCGTGTCTCCGTTTTCTCTTTGTTTACATCCAATTTAACGAGTAGGACGAGGAGACACAGCTAGAATGGATGCTGCAAATCAGGTCAGTAAATAGCACAATACTTGGGATGTCTACATTTTGTCGTATTATTGCTTCTAGATTAAATAGGTTAAAAAAAACAACTGACATTTTTTGGTATTTTTTTGTATTTGCAGTTAACATCTGTAGGGACATTCCAGGTGCTGAAATTGCCTCTGGGGTTTATCCGTGTTTTGGAATGGGTAAGTAGAATTTTTTTAAAGCATTTGTTTATCCCATGTGTTAACTTAATTAAACATTGTTCCATTACATAATGGGGATTAAAATGCGACGCAGGGACATCGCACCACTGGCCGCAATTCTCACAGTCACATTATGAGTTTCAGCTCAACGATTTCATATGATTAATAAGTGATTTTCACAAAATAGTTGCATTTTTTTAACATGTGGCTCAAGTTTCTCCATGCAGGGGTGAGAACAAAATCTTAATTGAGATTTTTATTTTTGTGGGCATCAGAACTGAGACAGGGAAAGAGAGTGAGAGAGAGAGAGTTAGTGTGATAGATGAATCTGGGCTATGTGGGACAAAAAAGCATTCCCCGTGCATGAAGGGATCAGCTGCAACTAAATTAGTCCTCATTTTGTTCTGCGTTGCTGTTTTAAAAAGATAAGACAAACTTTCTCATGAAGCTGTGTGCTGGTTTCTCCTCTTTACTGCAATTAATAAAGTGGGCTTTACAACTTGGATTAAGATAAATTACATCTATGGTTTAAATGTGAATAGTTTTGACTATGTCCAGTTGAATCAAATCATAAAACAAATTCACTCCATTAAATAATATAGTAGTTTCATCGCAGTTATCTAAACTGCATCCCTGTGTATACTCATGTGTAATCAAATATCAAGGTGTGCACACGTACACAGTATTCCCAATTAAATATGGTGATATATCAATATTAAACGTGCCTTGATATTGTCGCTGTCTTGACCTTGTATGAAATAATATATTGTGTGGAAAATCTAGTTATGGGCCCTGTGATTGGCTGGCCACCGATTCAGGGTGTCCCCGAAGTCAGCTGGGATAGGCTCAAGCACCCCCCTGTGACCCTAGTGAGAATAAAGCGGTTCAGAAAATGAATGATTGAATGAATTTAGTTATGGGTTGGACACATACAGTGTGTAAGCTTCCGCTCAAAAAGGATGCAGCAGGATTTTTTCATCATTACACTAATGCGTACTTTGGTATTTACATTCATTCATTCATTCATATTTTGTATCCTTTATCCTCACGAAGGTTGCGGGGACACCCTGAATTGGTTATTGGTCTTATCTAGAGGCAATTTAACATGTTCAACTAACCTACCATGCATGGAGTACCCAGAGAAAACCCACAGAGGAACTGAAAGAACATGCACAATAAGATCAGGGAACCCACTTGGGATAGAAACCTCGATCTCAGAACTGTGAGGCGGACGTGCCAACCACACTTCCACTGTGCTGAGTGTTTCAAGAAAATGAAAATCTGTTTATAACAACCTTCCTGTAAATTACAATTACTAAATACAAAGTAATGCAATTCCATGTACATAAGGAAAAAGGGAAAAACAGATGTTTGTTCTTCATTTTTGTTCGTGAGCATCTTTTTCTTGCTTTTCCATCTCTCTCTCTCTCTCTGGCTCTCTCTCTCTCTCTTGCTCTCTCTTTCTCTCTCTCCCTCCCTCTCTCTCTCTCTGTCTTACTTCCTGAGGAGCCCAGCTGGGAGAGGCAGATAAACACACAGTGCACAAGGCTTAGCAAACACCCTCCTGCTACAATGCCATGCTTTGCAGTTCAAAGGCTCCTGCCTGAAATGAGAAGGGCTAAACCCGACCGATAAATCACGGGTAGATGAGACAGCTGCAAGAGTGTGGAGGTGGGTGGTTCACAGAAGGAGAGAGATCATTATCATGGGTTGTTGGTAGCACTTAAGTCAGCGCGATTAGGAATCTCCTCCCCTGGCCACTTCTATTTGAGATTGGCTTAGCCAATTCTTGAACATAGAGTGCAGTTCTTTCACAGGATCACAAATCATACCCAAAGCAAGATTCTGAAGTCCACCTTGAACCATGCAGGAAAATAACATTTCCACATCGAGATTCCTTCAATTATTTATGGAATCATTATACTTGTATTGTAAGTAGAGAAACATGATTTAGTTGAGAAGGATTGGATCCTATGAACACAAACACTAGGTTGGAGAATTTTCCTTTGTGCTTCAGCCAATTTGTTACTTTTTGGCTATTCTGAACCCCAACGCCACCATAACTGTAATGTTCTCTCACTTTCTAGTGTCCACTTTAATTTAATTTAGGAAATAGTATTTATGTTACATATTCATTTCATGTGGTTGCATTGCAGAGCTGTGGTTACCAAATCTGCCTTAGAGATCTGAGGTCCTGGTTTCTGGTCGTCAGAGTGAGACCACTTTCAATAATTGTTATTGCCCTCTTTTTAGCTCTTTGCCATATTTGCCTTTGCAACATGTGGGGGCTACTCGGGGCAGCTTCGGATTAGTGTGGACTGCATGGAGAAGGCCAGCAGTAACCTCAGCCTTGCCATTGATTTTGCTTATCCTTTTAGGTGAGACACTTATTTTTTTTATCTGCATGACCTGTTTATATTCTACTGCCTTGTTTCACACAAAAGTTTCAACATGATCCATATAGATATTGCAAATGCCCTTGTTTTAGGGTCTTTACCCTGTTACCTCATTAGCCTTAGGTACAAATGTATACAATTACCCTTTTTTGACACATCAAAGAAGTCTTTGTGTAATTCCAATGCATTTTTATTAAATGTCATATGATCTTTAAGAACTCAGTATTGAAATATATTTCAATTTTAACCTAACGACTATATTTAATAATTATTCTAATAGGTTTTGATTTTCAACGTTTAAGATTACAATTATATTGCATTAAAACTACTGAAGCGTGTGATAAAAAAATAGACCTAATATGTTTTAGATTACATTAGATTAGATTAAAGTTTATTCATCCTGTAAATGGGAAATTCACTTGCTTAAAATTGGTGCTTTTTGCATGAAACTCAATGTTAAAAGACCCACTGCTCAAAAGCAAAAGTTGATCGTATGTGACCACTGTGTATTTTGGATCAGGTTGCGCCAAGTGTTTTTTGAAGCACCCATGTGTGAGGGCATGATGAGGGAGCGTCTTTTTCTCATTGGAGACTATTCATCCTCGGCTGAGTTCTTTGTGACGATTGCAGTATTTGCGTTCCTCTACTCTCTTGTTGCCACTGTTGTCTACATCTTCTTTCGTGACAAGTACCATGAAAACATCAGGGGACCTCTGATTGTGAGTATTTTCAGTCATTTTAATGTAAATGTGTCATTTGGTGCCTGTGGTCCCCTTTGGTAAACATTTATCACTGTGGATGTCTAGGTTTGCAATTTAGCAACCGATGCAGTTATTAGGCTTGCTGAATAATGTTTTCTTTGTGTTTTTTTGTGTGTTTTATGACCATTTAGGATTTTGTTGTGACTGTTGTGTTCTCCTTCATGTGGCTCGTCAGCTCTTCTGCTTGGGCCAAAGCTTTGTCTGATGTGAAAATAGCTACAGATCCCGATGAGGTTCTAGTCCTTATCCCAGCCTGTAAGGATCAAACGAACAAATGTGGATCTGTGCAGGAACCACGCTGGTCTGGACTCAACACTTCAGTGGTGGGTAAACAAACTTGTTAGAAATAGACAATAAAATATAGACCCAGGTTCACACTTATTTCACACTGGTCCTCTACAGGTGTTTGGGTTCCTTAACTTTGTTCTCTGGGCCGGAAACATCTGGTTTGTCTTCAAGGAGACTAATTGGCACAAGGGTGCTGCCAGGTTTGCGGGCGGGGTCTCTGAGAAGCAGATCAGCACCTTCACCCAGCAACCCAATAACCAGGGAAGCTTTGATCAGTCTGAGAGCTACACAACACAATGTGAGCTAAACCAGCCCTCTCAGTACAGTCAGGTTGGAGGTCCCTCCTCCTACACCAATCCAATCTAGTTTGCCTTTTTACACCAGAAAAGGTACTTCTATTAACAGGTAATGGCAACGGGGAAAAAAGAATAATCAAGTGGGGTTAGAAATATTTGTAAAGCTTTCGTCAGGTATATTTTTTAGTCCCGGATTTCATTTGGGGACCTAATTCAGTGTTTTATTCATTCTTGTTTGGATCATCTCCATCTGCTTGGTAATGTTTGGACATGGGTGTATTTTTAATATAAATCTTAAAATGTTTTGTGCATGATGTGTGTCTACATTTTATTTATTTTATTTTGGGCCATGTAGCATAACGGAACATTTGGAAGTCAGGTTACATCCTGACTTTTTAATCTTAACGTATGTTTTAAGGAATAGTCGTTGTTTATGTGACACCAATTAAACACTTAAAGTAGATAATTTTCTTATGCAAAAAAATGTTCGTTATTTCCGCAAGTGCGACAACTTACTGTGAATGTTTATCATGCGTGTGGCATTTTTAACTAAAACATAGGGTTAGCTCAGTGAAAGCATGCTAGGACATCCTGACATATCAAAAGCCCAGCAAAAAAATCATCATTGTTAGTGATATATTTATCGTTACTGAATTTTTATTCCAAACTGACAATCAAGATTTTTTTAATGTTTAATTGATTCTCAAGGAAACTATTAAGTTGCTGTTTGTGCCAAGAATTATGACAAGTGCAACCCTTATTGTATGTATATGCATGTGACAATAAAGCAGCCCATACCTCTTGTCTAGTAATCTTACAGCTCCTCGTTTTCATGCCAACTCGAACTACTATATATTTAAGAAATCAAAACGCACCCTCTGCTGGCTGCTTATTCATCGTCGAAAAGGCTGTAGTATTTTTTTCCTTTTTTCAAATGATTTCAGAATCAATTCTAAACCAAATACAAGACAGCACTGATTTAAATTTCAAAGTGAATAAGGTAAGAGACGTATTTTTTGGCATTTATTCAAAAATACTGAATAAAAACATACAAAATTGTTTCTTTTCATTGTAAATACAACAAATGAGGTTTCATTCGGTGCTCTCTTGTGGGCTCTGCTGATTGCTTTCATCGATGTCTAATTTCTCATCGTCTATGGAGAGAAATAGTGAAATGATTAGAAAAGATCAGCTTGAACATTCTGTCATTAGGTTGGTAAACAGTAACAATGATATAGGTAAAGTTTTAAACCGCGGTGTTGAAAATGACGTAATTTACAAATTTTAAGTCCTTGTTTACTTACTTTCAAGGGTTTGTTGTAGTTCCTGTATGGTACTGAGGAGCACATGGAACTGTTTCTTCCGTAGTTCCAGCTGTAATCAAATCATATTAACTTTATGCCATTTAAATAATACATTGTTTCATGTTTTATTTTTAAAGAGCATATTACCTTTGCATCCACATTCTCCTTTATTTTGGACAACTGCTGGAGTTCTTTGTCTAATGCTTCCAATTGTCTATAAGCACACAATATAATTACAGTAATATTAAAGCCATAACTACGATTACACTCGGAGCAAAGGTTGCTCAAAGTCTGATAATACTTGGGAAAGTTGGGTGTAGATGATAGTAATTAACTTACTTGAGAGTTTCATGTCGATTAGGGTGATGCTGAATAACCTTTGCAAGAGCATCATATTCTGCCAGAGGATGATTAAAAATTGTTGTTAGGCACCAAACACTGCATATATTCAGGTACTGTATACAATGATTGGGAAAAAATGGCTAAATATTCTTACCTTGGCGGTTCTTTCTTACTCTCTTTGCTCTCAGGATTTCTTTTTTGCATTCTGTTATCTTCTGATGAGCTGAAGTTATGTTTTGTTCTGTCATGGACAGAAGGGTAAGTACATTTGGGGGGAAAACAGAGCCAGTAGTAGTATTTACCTATATTTGTGTATATTTTCCCATAATTCTCCATTTCTCTCAGGTTCATATCGTAGACCATCTGGGTCTTTCCCAGTGAGAATTCACATTGGGCCAATGTACCTAGCATCCTCTGGTACTGTGTAAAACTGTCACCAAAACAAAGACACATATCAGGTATACTCCTTCTTGACACCAAGTGTCGGATTAATAAAAGGTATATAGTGATCAAAATATTTTACACAAGTCTTTCTCAAAATTTGCTAAGCGGGAACCTGCTATTGATAATGGTTGATGACTTGTTTTCAAATATTTTGATACAATGAGGGGCATTTCATTGTAAACACCCATCGATCAAGTTTCCTTGCCTTTCGTCCGGTGCCCCCGACGAGTTGCACCACTTGGTAAAGGTTTTCAACAACAAATTGATTCTCCGATCATCCCCAGCTCCGTCGCCGTCGATAAGGAGACGTTTTCGAATGACTTCGTCTGCAAAAGAACCAGAAAAAGCTGCAATGAACATGATCATTGAGCTAGATGCTAGGCGGCTAACCATGCATTTCGAAATGCTGCTTTGATCAACGTTTACCAGGCAAAAAAAATCATCGGCTCTTAGGCAACGACTGAACTTGATTAGATTTTCACAAATGAACTATAATTTAAGTAAAGAATATTGTAGAAAACTTACCATCGGTGACAGAGCCCATCATGCCTTCTGTTTGTAATGTTCTTCTTCTAGCTCGTTACTGTAGAGCAGAAAAATACATCTTTAGTGTGCCTGCCGCCTACTGGCTAAAAAGTATAGAACATTTTGTACAGTCACACTGTCGTAAAATAGAATAGTACATATACATCACGGTTCTGAAAGGGGCTCTTCGACGTTGAACGAAACAGCACAAGGGTAAAGAAAAACTTTCTTGCAGACGCTTTAAATGGAAACATTAACTTCATTGTGTAATTGTCTATCGGCCCTTCAGAATGATCTATGAAGAGAAACAACTGTCATCTGAATGGAGAGAGAGTTTCATCAGTAAGGTTACCAAGAATATTTTTCTGTTCACTTATGAAGTCACCATGTCTTTATACAGTACATACGTTTTTTAACCTAAGCAAAAAAGGTCACTTTTCCAACAAATGGTTAAAATATTGTTTTATTCCCTCTGAATTAACACTGTACACACATACACATAATAAAGTCAGATTAAAAAAAATACTATCCTCAAGTCAGGTATACTTCCAAGTAGAACAAATTACTAGAGTAACTAGAATGTACTTTGTTACTTCCGACCTCTGGAAATGATTAACTGACCTCGGAAGTCTAGATGAGTATATTTTTCTTTTTTTTTAAAGCGCCCTGGTGACCCATTTGTATCACGAATTGATAGTGTACAAATCCGCTTGAATGAAAATAGAGCCACTGTACGTGAGCTATTTACAGGGGCGCGCTTGACGAAGGCTCAGTGACGTCACCTTCCCAGAATGCAGTCTGGTAAACAGACATGGAAGCACCTGGCGAAGACCTCCACAGAGGCTGAGCCGCGCACTCGCTCTTTTTCGCCGTGTCCTGCCCCCTCTGCTCCTCGCATCCTGTTGATTTCAATCGGCCTGCCGTTTGTTTTCACCTACGGCACCCGGAGGATCGGTAAGGGCAAACTTGCCGGGGCTCAGCGACGACTGCTGATGACTTGTGCTGTGCTGTCAGGCTCCTGGCAGCTCGCTCGCTAAATGCTAGTTATGGCTGGCTACGGGCTTTAGCTAGCAGGGCGACGTAGCCACCAAAATGCTCTCTGATAAGCGTTTGGAGCAGCTAAATAACGCCAGAATGGATGCGAGTTACTCTTAACTACGCGGCTCATGTCAAATGGACGCGTCAGGTTTTCTACTTTTACTCAGAGAGGCAGCGATCGTGCTATTTCGCACAACTATCTCACCCTTTTTAAATTGACCAATGATCGTTGTTGTGTTGGGGGGGAGGGAAGGGGGGTTGGAGACGCAAAACTTGTTTTTTGGGCTTGGGACTGCTGGTTCAAGTTCACGTAGTTGACAAGGAGAGACGTTTGTTTTTAAATTGATGATTTGCTTTTCAGTGTGATTAATTAGGACACTTTTCAAAAGTTCATTTTAGGCTTAGCGTATTTACATTTATTATAAGGGAGGTGTGCGAGAATGTAGCAATCGAACGTTACTTTCTTATGGTAATCTTAACATGTATATTACTTTGGCATAAACTTGATCTATTTTTTTACTGGTTTGCCTTGTCTCAGGCAGAGTTGTTTTAGGGGCAACAACTCAAGTTGTTTGGGAAACAAACAGGAAATGCATTCATAACCAGGTTCAAAATTGTGATTATAGAGAGGATTGTAGGAATGTTTCATTTTGTGCGCAGATTTTTAATTGACAATTAGAGAAATAACATTATACAAAGAACTTTCTCACTCGTCAATGCTCATCTGTGTTTTCAGATTTTTTTCTTCAGTTTGAGTGGCAGCCAGCGAGAATCCAAGCTGATGTGGATCACCTGACTGAGTTATAAATACGTTACTTTTTTCTTTATTTGCCAAGGTAATGTCTTCCTTCTTTATCACCTTTTTGCCCGTTGAATTAATAAGGGTGGCTATATTGCAAAGAACAGTGCTTTATTAGTATAATTACAGTGGTGTACCTAAAAGGCAAATCAGTATACTCAAACTATTAGTTTAATTAAGTTTATAAAAGCTGCAGCAAATTTCTACAGTAAATGTCAAATTCTATATAACACAAACATGAGGAAACTCAGTTCTCAAGTTAATTCCACTTTGCATATGTATACTTTTGGGAATTAGAGCTGCTGAAGAGTAAGCCATGACTTAATCAGATTGCTCTTGATTTTACAAGTTATAAAACAATTCTACTATTACTAGTTTATAGTAATGGTTTCAATGTGCGTTTGTGTCGTATGGAGCACTCTATTGCATGTTTTATTGTTTCACTGAATGGTTGTAAGCTATTATTTTACCTAAGTTTTGATTTCTTCCTCAGATCACCCTAATTTATAATGCATGAAGGACATCTTTATAAATGTATAATTTTATTATTGTGCCGCCTCTGAGATGCCCGGCTTTGATAATTCCTTATTAACAAAAAACATTGGCCAAACTGTTCAAAAGACCCATTACATACAGTATTCTAAAAAAAAAAAGATTAATTCCAAATTTACAGGTTGCAGAGTGAAATTATATTTTTGTGCTACAATTTACAGAAAATTGTAGAAAAGTCTTGATTACAAAAAAGTTTTGAGTGCACGGGAACCATTTCAGTTAGCATAGTTTGACAATTATCCTTGCCTTGACACAATCAACTTTTTATGAAACAGTTTATAAAACATCCCTTTCTAGAATCCCTATCACAAGTTTTTTTTCTACAATTTTGTCACCTGAAATTAGGAAAACAGGTAAAGTTTTTTGTTTACTTCAAATTTGGGGTGTGGGGGCTGTTATCTATTCATTGGCCTCATGTGCTTATGCTGCAGAGCTTTCATAAGCAATTATTGAATATGAACAGAACATGGCATGGTTTCGATAAGGTTCTGCAATTTCGCAAGATTCATTTCCATCCAATGTTGCATTAATTTAAGATCTTGATGAATCTAGAGTTGGACAGCTGGACAAAGCTTTCTCCAAGAGACCCCAAAGATTTTAAATGGGGTTAATGTCTGGACTCCATTTGTGAAAATGATGTCTCATGCTCTTTAAACCAGTCTTTCATAATTTGAGCTCGATGAATCCTGGCATGGTCATCTTTGAAGGAAAAAAACATATATTGGTGGAATAACCTAGTCATTCACTATATTCAGGAATAGTTAGTTAACCTAATTCAATGAGCACATATTGTACTGCAGCAAACTCTGGATCATAAAATTGAGATGGTACTAAAGCACAACATATTGCACATAGTATTTAATTGCTCTGCATTGTGACAACCATGGAGGTATTTACAGAAAATTATCTTCTCTCAATGAAATTTGTTGTCATGAACGTATTTTGCAGTGCTCACTTCCTTTTTGTTCTAGAGCTCCATACTGTATTTAGGCAGCCTGCACATCTGATTTTTTTTATTTTTGTCAGCTTCTGTCAGTCGTTTTACACTTTTTCTTACTTGTTTGATATGTTGCAAGTAAATGTACATTCATGACTATATCCCCAAAACCTATTATAACTTTTCTACCGTTACCCTATTCAATTCAAACCATGCACGACCGAAGCACAATCAAGGAATTTGAATACAATGAGAACATGGACCACCCATCTTCTATGGGAAGTCTTTTCTTTCTTCAGGAAAATTAATTTATTCAATATGTGCTACATGGTAAATGATGAAATGCACCGAAAAGCTGACGTTGCATCGATGCTGGAATTTGAAGAATCTTGCACTCCAGAAACATTGCTTCTTTCCTTGTGGTTTTTCCTAAATATAGTGCCCCTTTGATGGGGTATTGTCATGTTCTCGGAATGTTCTTGAAGTCATCATTTTAAAATATAAACAGTTGCAAAGATTTATAGAGCACATTTAATGTTTATCTGTTTAGTCCATGGCTAGATCAATGTTCTTCATTATTTTTTGAGAAACCATTAACATGCTCACTCGTGTTATATAAATACTGTAAATGGCATTAATTATTAAGTCATCCTCTGCTAGGCAATGTAACAGTAAGTGTTCTGGTAGTGCGTAGAAGGGAATTGAGATTAAGAACAGCCATTGACAGCAATAGACGTCTAATCCATTTCACCGGGAAGAAGGTGGAAGCGATGGATTGACATTAATGACAACTAGTGAGTTAAATCTCACTGGTGCTGATGGACTCCCAATTTATTTATAGTAGGAGAATTGGCACCGAATGTTGACAATTCAGTGCCATTGACGGCAATGGACGTTCAGTCGATTTTGACTGGACAGTTGGCAGCCAATGAAATAGATCATTTATATTAATCAGTATCCAAGAAGTAGCTATTCTTTCCACAAAGAGACTAATGACCCCTGCTCTGTATAACTTTATTATTTATTTTTATCATCCATATTTGCTTACTTCCCCTGCTGGTCATATTATAAGGCTGCCAACATTTGCTTTGATATGAGAGGGACTCCCTAAAAAAACTGATCATTGTTGTCGATGTCTTGTTATATTGCAAAAGATAGTATTTATCACAAAAAGTAATTGAATTTTTAAACACTTTGAATTCAGGAGGCATTGACTATTCATACATTCCCAGAGGCTTGGATTTTTTCCCCCTTTTCTTTCTTAAACCCCTTGCAGGTGGCCTCACGCCGTTTTCTATGTTTTTTTTCCTCTTGTTTATTTGGGGTGAGTCGAGAAACGAGACTAGGCGATTCCGATCGCGAGGAAAGTCCTCTATGTGCCGAGCTGACTCTCGTGTCGTTCGTTACATTGTAGCGGAAAGAATGTCGGAAAGGGCCGAGGATGACGTCAGGGGGGAGCAGCGTCGAGCAGCCAGGCAGCAGCTGAAGCAGCAGCAGCAGCCGCCGCCGCCACCGCCGCAGCCGCAGCAGCAACAGCAGCCGATCCATCGGGGAGAAGGCTCCACAGCAATGGCGACTGTTGCGGAGCGGAGATCCTTACCGAGTCCCGAAATAATGGTGGGACAGCCTTGGAGCAGCTGGGTCGACGCCGCCAAACTCCACGGCAACGACGGTGAGTCCTCTCGCGTGCGAGCCCGACGTTGTACGCCGGAGCGAGGCGGTTGGTGGGCTTCTTTCCGGCCGTTCGCAGGCGGTTGTCGGCCGACTATGAAGGAAGCATAGCGGTGGCAACGTGCAACTATTTATTTGTCTCTATGTCGGGGGGGAAATGCACCCGTTCTTAGGTGCTGATTTGGAGGAAAGTTTCAAGGACTTGGGGAAAAATCGTGAAGCCATGCGTCTGTGCAGAGAAGGTGAGTTGTTGTTTTTTTAAATTAAATTTGTTTTATTATTTCTTTTGCCAGGGCCAAAGGTGTACAGTAGAGTGTTTGGGTTATGTTTTGACGCTCAAGCTGGTTTAAACTGTTCAAAATGCCTTTTAAAACAGATCAGCTGACTTGATTTGTGAAACATGACTGTTATTTATGTTGACAACCGTTACTGAAATAACTTCTTGAATAACTTGACAGGATGTTATTGCATGTAGGCTTAAAATATGCAAATAGTAACACTTGCGTTGTCTTCTTCATGTAAACATTAATTTTGAAAATAACATTAATCCCACTAAAATGTCGACATAGAAAGCCCAATATTATTATTACCCCGAATAAATATTCTCAATAAGCATACGTGTTGGTGAAAGTGATAATATGAAATTCAAATTATGACGTGAATCACTGCAGTTCACATATTATGAAAGCAACTGTACATTAAAATGTACATTTATCTATCAAAAGTAAACTTTTCAAATACAACCTGAATTACAAAATGGTTTACTTAAGTTATAAGAAATATTTAAATACTTTGATTTATTTGTATTAGTATCACTGCTGTATGTTTTCTAGACATAAAATATGGGGGAAAACACTTTTTGCATACCTTAATGTGAAAAAGTTGGGGTAAAAACATGCAGAAAGCAGTGGGCGACCTTTCATGATGTTTTTCCATTGGCTGCTCATAATGCACAATGACAAAATTATTTTGATGTACTGCATGTGTGCACACCCTTCTGTCCACCTCAACGTTGCTCCTTATCAGACACTTAAAGAACCTTGAAAGTTTTCAAAGAATTAAACAAGACAATGGCTGATAAATGATAGTTCGTTGTGTGCTTTGATTGGAGTTCATTTGCGAATTCAAAGCACTCAAATGAGAACGGTTTAGCATTTATTTATTTTAATTTATTTTTTATTTACCATTGGTAGGTTGTCATATAGTTCACTTCAGTTTAATCTATTTGCCATATAAATGACTAATCTTTTGCACTTTTATGTTTTCATGCATTTCAAACTTATCTGACTTTCCCTTGAGCACTTACTATCACATGGGAAGCAGATCTTCGGTATTACTTGAAGCATTTCTATTTGGCCTTTTTAGTTCCCAATCTCCCAGCTGCTAATGGTGGTATCATTGTGGTTTCATGAATGTCACAAACTGAAGAAAAAAAACGTTTACAGAACTGATGTCAAACTCACATTTACAACAGGTCAAAATTAAAAGCTCTGACATAGTTGTGGGCCAAACCCGCTGCTTACCAGGAACCTTTAAAATACAAAGAATCTCTGCCTTTGCACAGAAAATAAAATGTGTAAAGAAAAATAAATTCGACATCAGTTTAATACACTCATTCTTACCCTGATTCACTCTTTTTCTCACCATACACTTTCTTTTTATATTCTTGTGTTAAAGTCCCGCTAGCAGTCCACACATGAAAATGTTTTTTGCATTGATCAGCAAATATGTCTCACCTGTCCTGAAAGCTCCTGTTTTCCATCCTTTATTTTGCTAATTTGGCAAGGTTATGTGTAATTTGGGTAAGGAGTGATCTCATATTTGTTAATGACGGGAACGAAAAGAAAGGAGGGTGCTTGCAGTTCTTCACTGATGCACCCGTCACACCTGAAAAGCTTTCAGGGACTTGTAAGATTATTAGTTCATGTATTTGATATGATCTTGCGGGCCAGATATAGTTACACTGTGGGCCAGATGTAGCCCGTGGGTCTGGGTTTGACATACTTTTCCTGCAGACACGTATACACAGTGCTTCTTTTTTTCGTCTTAATTTTTGGCTGTGGATTACAAGCAATTGTCAAGTAAAAAATAATAGTGACCAATCGCTCAGATATTTTAAATTTTGCCCAGTGAATCCGTTGGTGTCATCACTGTCTGTCCATCTTATTTTGTGCTGCTATGAAATAGTGTTGATTACTGACTCCTTGTCATGGCACTTATCTTGTGTTGTCCTTTCATGGGTCAACAATGTGGCCTGTGTGGAGAGCAGAAACCCTTTTGCACAATTCAAGTAGCACATATACATCCAGCTAACAAATGGTGATACCATTTCTATCATACTGTACGTGACATTGCACACGCAATTGCGAGGAAATGGCCTAATACTGAAACAATTCCAGGAATTATATTATTGCATGTTTTAAGTAGCTTCCACGAAAGGCCATTATATATCCATGACTGTTTTACTTCTAAACTTTCAACCATGAAACACATATGTGTCATTGAACTGATCAATTCTGGCTGTGTGTCACTGTCTTGATAGAACTATATCTGTGTGTACGTGCAGGCGTGTGTGTTTTACAAGTGGCTCTCCTACTCTCTGCCATGACTCACACCAGATTGTCATGCAACCAATGCCACACGATAGAACAGATTATTCCCACACTGACATTGAGTTTTTCCCCCTCTAAATGCACAGCAAATAATTACTTTACTTTAATACTCATACCTTGTGAATGTCACAGGGCAGTATCAGTTGCAGGCTTACATTCATCCAGTGTTTGCCCTTAAGGGATCCACGTAGAGAACATTAATCACTGCCATGGATGAAGATGCTGAAATTAACTGGACTGTAATTTTCTTCACTGTTCAAAACCCTCTGCTGCTCACCATCTTTCTTTACTCTTTCTTGAGCACAACCCCTCTGCTTTCTCTCTCTTTGTGTTACCCAGGCCTGCTTTTCCTCTTTTTCGTTCTCCATCTTTGTACCACAATTGATTTCTAGACTTCTCTTTGCTTGCTTAATGACTTCTTTTCTCTCTGCATATTTGTATTTATTTATTACTTTAAACTTTGTGATTTAACAAGGTATGTACATAGTAAATAAATGTAGACCATTATTTTATTTTTATTGTAGGTTTGATGTTTGTGTTCTTTTTTTAAAACAGTACAGCCAGTGCATAAATCTGTTGGATTAGACTACTGTGCAGATTTGGCTTGAATGCTTTTGCGATTGAGCCAGCCGTTTCTATAGCATTCCAAGTGAGCAACTCTGGCTATTTGGAAATGAGTTGTATTCGATCTTGCCATTTCTCCACTCCAAATTTACTGAATGGATGTGTAGATCATAATAATTGGGGTGTTTTGCCAAAGAATCAATTATCCCCCCCCTTCCCCCCAAAAAATATTGGGTCAAAAATATTAGATTGAATAAGGTACAATTAGGTTTAATTTTATGTCATTTGTACCCCCCTGTGAGTTCATTTAGGGGAGCGGCGTCCTTTTTTTTGCAGCCACTTCAGCTGTTACCAAAGTCTCCCTCCCATTGAAGGAGATATTAAGCAAATTGTTTTCATGCAATTCACAAGCTCAAAGTGGGCTCAGGTCTGTTGATTCACCCATTTAATGAATGCCACTCACTACCCTGAGAGGCATCCCACCAGGTAGACTGTTATATGTTCGTTAAGTAATGGTCCTCATTAGTTTCAGGCCCTGTCGATGATGTTTTGAGGACCCTTCACAGCCGTTGAGTGGTATATATTAGAGAGACTCTACCCTTGTATTCTCTCGCTTGCCGCTTCCACCCACCACAACACCTCAAGCCTTAAGCAATCTCTTAATTATGATTCTTAGATCAGAATAATTTTGCCTATCTTGGCTCATGAGGTTTAGATCAATTGTTAGTGTTATTGGAGCATCTTTTCATTGGTTGTAAACCTACTGTATTTTTCAAGCTTTAAGTCAATAAAATAATGAGTTGTCAATTACTAATATGTTCTAATAAGTAAATAAGGTTTGCCAATAACTCACCGCAACATTTTGTCTGGCACATTATTAGAGAAATAGGAAATCAATTGTTATGTGTTAAAGACAGACAAATGGAAGCTGGATTCCAAGACAAAATCTTTTGTCATTAACTAGCAAATGACTAGTGTGAAAACTTTGGATCACATTAGCCTTCTGTTGTACTGCAGGCAAATAATTGATCCTAATTCATAGTTGCACATTTTACTCTTCAGAGTATTCCCTTTTTCGCCCTATGCCACCTTGATACCCTTATTTAAATGTATGTGATTATAGTCACCGGCTTTGTGCATATAGGCTGTGAATGGGGCTTATTGCATTGGAAATCAGTTGTTTTTCTTGTATAAATATTGAGTTATGTCTTAATATTCATTTTCTGTACTACACATTATGTCTTCTGGTATCTTTGACTTATATCCTAACAAGAAAATGTTCCCCCCTGTGCCTAGATATGCCTATATTTGGCCAGTATCCCGCACAAGATGACTTCTACCTGGTGATGTGCAGCCACTGTAGTCAAGTAGTCAAGCCCCAAGCCTTCCAAGAACATTATGGTAAGTCTTGCAGACAAGTATTCTATCAAGAACAACACATCTCTTTATTCTGAGACAGCCTTCCTTGCGGCCCTTGGGTGTTTTAAATGTGTGATAGGGATGTTTTATTCACAAGCAATACCTAACATAGAGCTAGTACACTGTAAATAATAATAAAAAATAAAGAAGTTGGCGGGGAGATTACTTGTGTTGGGGAAGTCTGGTATTTATTTTTTTCTTCCAAACTTGTTGCTTTCTCAACATAGAAAACTGAGAGATGGCATGACCAATGTTAATAATTTGCTTAACACTCGGCAACAAAAACAAGACAAAAAAATATATAAAATGCTTCCAGTTGCCAATTTTCCAAAGGCAATTTTGTAAGCCATCATTCGATATACTATCCAATATACTTTTTTAAGCACACTGATTATGATTATAGTATATTATTATGTATATTTCAGAGTTACATCAACAGAGTTCGGGTAGAGCTTTATTTTGTTTAGTATTTTTTGACTGAAGCGTTCCATTCATTTTTACATTCCAAAATAAAGGATAACGATAAAGCTAACCTTTTGACGTGAAAAAAGATGAAAACTTCTGTTTCTTTGGGGCCTTGTTTTGTAATCTTTGAATGTGACTAGTGGGATGTTTTCCTCTCCGTATTTCTGGTCTGTTTCTAGAGAGACCTGAGTGTGTGGGGTTTCCTGGGAAGTTAGTGTGCTGTGACTGTGGCCAGGCTAGAACAAGGAGACAGAATGGGTTGGGGGAGGCACGTGATGGGGGACAAGAGCGGAAGAAAGCCATTATTCAGCCGCTACAAAGGTGGTGGGTAGCTTGTTTCTGGCTGTGACAGTGTGACATGTGTTTTTGATTTTTTTTTTTCTTAATACCTAATTACCAAAGAGCAATATGATCACTGTGATTGCATACATGCATCATGCTAAGTGATGGAATGAACATCTTTGGGAACAATAGTTTGTGATAATCATTTTTTTCTCTGTCTAACTTGCCATTTACTATTTGGTAAAATATCTTCACCACTTGTGCTGTCACAATGCCTTTTCATCATGTTTTCTGGAAAACTCAGGCATAAAAATGAAGCTCTTGACCTATTGGTTCTTTCTATTTTAGGGCTGAGTTTGCATAGATCACAAATGCTGCTGAGAATTGTCAGAACAAGCTTTTTAGGTCCTTTTGCAGCCAGCTTTTCTACTTTACTGGACAATCTTGTAGCGAAATAAATCTTTATATCATTATTTGTTGAGAAAAATCTGCCATCTCTGCACCAGTTAGGGCGCATTATATTTTGGATTTATTTATACCGAAGTGATCCTTAAAAGATAAATGTTAGTATCAGTTATAATAATAGGATATATAAAACACCCTCTTGATTTTTTTTCATTTTTAGTAAATGTAGTTTAAATAGTAGGTCACCATTTCTCTTGATGTCAAAATGCACTCTGGGTAGCGATGTATTTCAGTTTCAATGCAAGTCCTATTGTGCCTGTTTAGCGGCATAAATGTGCCATTTGTTCAGTCATTTCAATTTGAATCCAAGTGAAACTTGAAACTGAGTTTGTATGTTCTCCCTTTGCCTAAAAGTCTTCATATGTTTTTAAGAAAACAACCATTCACTCAGAGAATCACCCCAACAGACAATTTAGTCGTCATTTAACCTAACATGGACAGCTTTGTATGAGGGAGCTGGAGTACATAATACCAAGAAGGAAGACACTATAGTGTGATATAAAAAAGACTGTTAATGACTGCTAGAGTGATGGTATTTTATATCTTAGTGCTTTGTGCTCTTCATCCAGAGAGAAGACACAATTCTGCCATCAAGTCAGCATCCTCTTCGCCATTCCCTTTGTCGGGAAGGAATCGGAGTAGTAGCAGTGGGCTTGGGCCTGTAATTGCCTCAGCGTCTCTCACTGGAGTGACAAGTGGAGGGATTGTTAATCGGACCGCTACTTCTGGATCTAACTTCTCTTCCTCTGCAACACCCTCCTCCTCCAATCCCAAGTTACTTAAACCAGCCAAAGACAAGGTGTCGGGAATCCAACGAAGACCTCAGTTTCCCCCATTTAGGATGCTACAGCCGGACAAGATGTAAGTATGATGCCCCTTTGGTTGTGGTGTGGTGCTTGAATTTGCACAATATCATTTTTTTTTATATCTTTACATGATAGTGTACAGTCGGTAACAACTTTAACAGCATCTGCATTGCAGTAAAGTCATCTTAAGACCTAATAATATAGCTTTTAAATTAATTCTATGCTCCTCTGGTACAGGTACAGGTTTATGAGTTACATGTCATGAAACCACCGATAACATTTGTTAAGTAAAATTGTTTGACTATAGGTTTTTTTTCTAAACATTTGACCAGTTACAAAATATTACATATTGCAGCTAATGCAACATAAACTGGTATCAAGTATGCCGCGGATATGTCTGATATATCAAAAACACTGTTAAATGAATAATGGACCACTACATTTTTGTTTTGTCCTTCCAGCTCCACCCATATGTGCACATTTGTCTCTTATCATACCTTTTTCACTGGCTCTGTGTTTCTAACTCTCAGCTTCCTCCTTGCTGCCCTCTTCATTTCTGTAACCTTCTCTTCCAGCCTCACCCCAGCTGTCAAGGTGGAGAAGATGCATCTGAATGTGGACTCGTCAGCTAAGCTGGTCCAGGTCCCCCCTGCTCCCACCACCACGACCACCACCTCATCATCCTCCACATCCTCCTCTAGCATCACTGTGAGCTCCACCACCACCATCACCACCTCCTCATCTTCAGCCCTTAAACCAGGCCTTAACTGTCCCTCCATACCAAAGCCCCCCTTACTGGCTCCTGGCCAGATTCCCAATGGCAAAGGTCACTTGTCAGTCCTTTCGGACAAGAAGCAGGACAGCAGCAACAGCAACAGCACTAGTGCCAGTAGCAGACGCCACATTACCAAGAAAGTGACAGGTCAGCTGGGAGAAGGGATAGTGGTACACATTTGTACAGTTTTTTTTTACAATGTTGTTGTTCTTTCTCATTCACACCTAAAACATTTTTATAAAACAGTTACCTTGCATCCCACCGGTTACATCACCTATTTTTCTTCTTCCATTCCCTCATCCTATTCAGAGCGTGAGTTCAATCCAGATATTCATTGTGGAGTTGTGGATATGACAGCTCGGAAAACCTGCACAAGATCCCTCACATGCAAGGTAACTATACTTCTACTATTTTGTGCCGTTTGCTTAGCTTGTCAAGTTGTATCAATTTGATAATATTCAAGACTCACAGGGTGAATTTTTGCGGATGTTAAGAAATGAGAGCTAGTTTAAAAAAAAATAATAATTGACTGCTTTGTTTTCATTTTCACACTCTTAACACTAATTTTGTTTAATTTATATATATTTTTAACTTGGTTTGAGCTTTGTTCTTGATCAAGATTTTGGGGAAAAATAAATTCAATTTTATTTTTAGCTGTATTTTCCAGTCCTATTACTGCACGTTATTGAAACATTTGCCGAAATCTCTAAATGCTATTGGGTGGTGTTTCGAATTTTGAGGAGATAAAATATATGAAATGAAGTTAAAACTAAAAGCAGAAAATGTTTTCTCTAACAAACAGTTGTGACCATTCTTTTGCCACATTAGACACATTCCTTGAGCCAGCGGAGGGCAGTGCCAGGGCGGAGGAAGCGCTTTGATACATTGCTGGCAGAGCACAAGAATAGAACAAAAGAACGGGAGAGAGAACTCCACCAAACCCATTCCCAACAACCTCCCCCTCTCAGGGACCCACACCCCTCCATCCATCTCCCTACTTCTTATGATGTCCATCCGGTGTCTCATGGCAACGGACCCGCCCCAGACGGCAGCAAGCTTCTGCCATCCAACAAACCTAAATTTCACAGCCCTGTACTTCCACGGTCAGTAATGGCTAACCCAAGACCTCTTTCCTTTGTGCAATGTCAGGTCTTGGGTTCTTTCTGAGTTCCGTGACACTAAATAGAGGAATTTCATCGCAAAAAACAACAATAACTATAAATACTTGTGTATGTAGAAAAATGGATAATCGTTTGGTCCTCTTTCTATCCAACAGATTAAATAACACACATGGGGCTGGTACCGCTGCAGACCCCGCAATAGTCCACGAACCACCACACCAGCCCCAAAGTACCCCTGATGGGTTTTCTCGAGCATCAAGTGATGAGGGAGAGAATGAGGAGCGCGAGGAGAACGCTGACAAACTGCACTGTCACTATTCAGGTTATCACCCTCGACCTTTAGCTGTAAGTGTAGTCTTCATAAATGCTCTTAAATTCATAATTGTCAATTGAGCAGATTTTGGTCAGTGAAAACTGATGAATACTTTTGTTTCAGTACTGTACTTTTGGAAGTCGACTGTTTGGGAGAGGTTGTTACTCCTTTGACAGACGATGGGACAGAATGCGATGTGCCCTCTCTACAATGATGGACAAGCATGTTAATTCACAGATGTGGAGGTAAGAACCCAGATGTGTGTTGGGATAAGGCTGACAATATGTTTGCAGAATAAAAATAGCACCATCTTCATTGGCTGTAGATACTTGCCAAATGTGGAAAATATTTACACCCGATCCTTTTTTCGGGCCTGCAATCCCCCTCTTTGTTGCCTTTCTAATACTACAGGGTTGCAGTTGTTTTACTCAGAGTTTACTTCCCTTTTGTTGTAAGACTTTGAATGTTTATACGGTGTACCACCTTGGAAACAAAGGCACAAGTACATCTCTGATTTTTGTTCCAGGAAAATCCCCTTGGCTTCAGAGAATAGCTCTTCCTTCGCGGCACCCCATAGGACAAGCACAAATTCTCCTGGTAGCACCCCGTCAGGCTTCCTGGGCCCCGCTGTCACTATGCCTCTGACCCCCTATAGCCAATCCTTCGAGGGCAAGCCCGTGCTCTCCTACGGGACTACCTTAAATGCCCGCAGCTCCCCGCAGGGTGGGCCAGAGCACCCGGCCTACGGCACCACACAGGCCCGACAAGTGTCTTCGTCGCCGCAGATGCCTTCAGCCCACTTGTCTTCATCCTCCTCTCCTTTAGCTCCTCCGCTCGCCTCAGGCCGGGCGCTTAAGTCCCGTCCCTCCAGCAGCAGCAGCGCGACCAAGTCATCCTCTTTCAGGCCCAAGGAGATCTCCACACCCACCATCCCCACCTTAGTTAGCATGGGCAGTAACAGTAGCAGCACCAGCCTCAGCTCGGGAAAGAAGAGGAAGAACAGTTCTCTCCTCTCGTCATCCCACAGCTCCTCAGAACCTGCTAATGCCACCTATTCTCCCTCATCTTCTTTCAAAAAGAACTGTGCAAATGCCGGCAGCTCAGGAAGCACCACCTACCACCACAGCTCGCTAGGTTCTTCATCCTCATTGTTATCCTCCTCTAACAGTGGAGTACACAGTGTGGGCCTCAACTGTGGTCCCAGCGTGCGCACGAACTCGCTCAGCCTCAAGGCTGAATCTTCCGCAGGGTCAGCGGGCGGCTCCTCGGGCCTGCCGACGCGAGGTCCGCCCTCGGGGAGCCCCGCCGAGTCCATCAAGCGTATGAGTGTGGTGATGAACAGTAGCGACTCCACCCTTTCCCTTGGGCCTTTTGTCCATCACCAGTCTTCAATGGACCATCATACCAGCTTTAGTCACCACTCCTCAGACGGGCGACTGGAAGGCAAAAAGCGAAAAAGCTCCACTGCCTCCAGTGGTATTAATAGTGCTACTGGGGGAGGTGGACTCGGTGGAAGTGGGGGTCCTGGACCGGGTAGACCCAAGGTGTCAAAGTCGCCTGGCATTAACAACATCCACGGGAAGCACGGACGGAACATTCCAGGGACGCCGGGGCTAACAAACAACTCCCATTTACATCAGGTGGGTAGTGATCGTTCCGGCGCAAAGGCGTTTTAGCAACATGGGTGGTAAGTTCAATTGTTTGTGTACATCTATGACCGAAGCACTGAATATAGGCACCATACCTTAAATTCAACAAAAGTTTTGTCTCTAAATGTGTGACCACTTTCAATATCGATGGAATGCGAAAGCTAAATATTACTATCTCTGTTGTTCCTATAAATCCTGTGCACATAGAGAATATTGATATTTCTGCTTGACACATTTCCATGCGTCTCCTTCATGCAGCCAAAGGCTCGTCCCTGACAGTGGTCTCAGCCCGCAGAGTCTGTGGATGCAGCGTCATGATGGGGAAATAGTCAGGAGTAATCTACTCTGGACTGTAAGAGGCCTTCTAAAACGAAAACCCACACTACCCTCAGTTCACCAAAATCCTCAGGTTGGAGATGATCTGGACTGCCTAGCGAAGTCAAATGTCCATACTATTTCTCCAAAAGCCATTTCTGTTGGAGGGTGGCGGACAAGCGGTGCTCAACGGAGGTTCGCCGCGAGCCGATCGGGCCGCGGGCATCCGCAAGCACGGTATTGTCCCATTATTCTGAGTGGTCTTCCAGAGGGTCGCACCGTGGGAGAAAGGAGAGCGACAGCCATGAGTCCCCAGGGTGCACTTTGGTTTTAGGTCAAGGGCTCTTGTGAGCTCTGTGGCCACAAGCTGAGCAATTGGGGAGACAACGAGCCAATCTCTTCCTTGTGTGCATGTGTGTGTGCGTGTGTGTGTGTGTATGTATGTGCGTACTCTTCAGTGTGTACAGCAAGCCATTTGAGCATTTACTCAACATTCTACATGTACGCTCAATTGTCCATGTTCTCATATGTGCTTATTCATTACCGGTAAAACAATTCATCACACATTTGGAAATGGAAATTCTCTACATTTTTGCATACTTGTTAAATGACTATGGCACCTTGGTAGAACAACTATAATTTCAGAGAATTGCTCTACATTAATAAATACAAGTTGATCATGTAGCTTGTCCTGCTAGTTTTGCTTTAGTAGTATGAGTATAAATGTGCCTTAGTCTTTCTGCTAGACTGCAAAAATGTGACAGTTTTTCCATTTCTGTGCTCTAATCGACCAACTTAGGTTACCAGGACAAAAAAAGTATACTGTTTATAACTTTTGTAACACCATCAGCAATAAAACTAGTGTCTTACCAGTGATATTTTTCACATAGGACAGTTCTGCGTCACTTCTGTGAGGCAGTTGACATCAATGTGTTGCTCATAAAAATGACATAAAAATTCTGGTCTAACAGCCCTTTTTTAATATTTAAATTTTTTCCATTACTTTAAAACAATGTGTAGTTTTAGGGCTAAAACTGCTCCTAAAAAATCTGCAACAGATTTTGATTCGTGGGCTTTTCATCGATTTAATATTATGGAGACAATTACCTTTCCATAAAGCCAATAAATAAAACGCAATTGTAACGGGTTTGGAAATGTCAAACATTTGAATGAAAGCTGATCTTTTAAAAAAAAATCTATTTAAACGATGATGTTTCAATCGATTTTGATTCCATCCTGGCCTAACCAATCACTACATTGATCCAAATCAATGTTTAGTTCTACTGGTAGCACTACTACTGCAGTTTTGCTGCGTAATTTTAGCTGAATTGTTGAACTTGTGACGACAAAGAACATACTAGTACAGGGACATTTCAGCGTACCAGTAAGAGGTGAAGGTGTTCAAATGGTTTTCCCATGTTTGTATGTGTGTGAAAGAAGACAGAGTATTTTACTCATGTAAGCTTCTGCTGGACTACTAGAATTTGTGACTCAATTTCACCCCCAGCGCCTGATCTCAGAAGCCTTGGAAGGAGAAGAGGAGGAGCAGCAAAGGTGCTCGCTTCTCCCGAAGACACTCGATCACCTTGTTTCATGCTTCTTCAGTCGGATTCTGCTTACTCGTTTGCGGGCGACGTGCGGTAGCTTGAGAAGGGCCGGTTTTGTTTCAGTGCCCCAAAGAATTATGCAAGTGTTACCTTATTCTGACTTTCTTCTGAGCTTTTACACTGTATTACAAAGAATCTTCGTATATGTGGTTGGGAAGGGTTGCATTTTTCAAATGTGAAAGGGTCACCTGACGTGCCCTCTCGCTTGAGTCTTTGTCCATTGAGACGGATTTGAACCGATTTTCAGAAACTTTTTAATGCGCAGAATGATAGCCACAGTAGACCTCCTCCCCAACTGTGAACAGCACTAAATAACTCCGCAGGCGATGTTTATTTGATGACTACGTAGGCTTGCCAAAAGCTGCTACTTTTTGTTTTTTACCAACTTTTAGTTGGGTCAGCGAAGTGGTTGAAGGTGCATTGCCTGTGTGGTTATCAAAAAAATCTGTGCAAATCGTATTATGACAACGCAAGCTTTTCTGATAAATATCACAATTACTGAGGGGAGATCCGATGTGAATTGTAAGGTGTTTTTTTTCCTTTATAGAGAATCAGGTATGGTACGTCTTAACTGGAGCGAACTTTATGCATGTCAGCCGTCTTCTGTGGGTGTTCTGTCTCTTGTGTGTTAAGCAAGACCCAAACCCCCGATATTGAGTTGTGATGCCTATGTGCATCACTCGGGTAAGAAGTCTTATTCTTTGGATTCCTTGAGTCAAAAGTACAGCCTGTAATCAGGCAAAACTCTGCACTCCCAGTGGGATGTTGGCTTCTTTTGAGCAGTCTTTAAGTAGGGTTTGTGGTGTAAGATTCATGCAGATGGCTTCACAGGACATATTTTAACATTTGGCAATGCCAGTTGATTCTTGGAAACCTCCACTGATGTCAGTCAAGAGTGGAAAGTAGATTTTCAAACTGTTCTGGCCTCCCGTGCCCCCCCCCCTCATCGCTTATGTAGTTAAAGAACAAAAAATATTTTGTTATGGAATTGTACATAAATGAACCGTGTATTTTTGCACAAGCATTTTTTGTACACGCAGGAATTTTTGGGTACCGTTTTGAAGAGTCGTTATTTATTTAGGAAGCCAGAATTTGATTATTTCAAGTGTTTCACTGCCAAGTCTACATAAAATGCAATACACGGATACATAGTTGTGTGTAGAAGCCTCTCATGAATCATGTACTGGGGTCTCTTAAGGGACAAAGGTGAAGGGTTTTTCCACTGTAGCAAGTGTCTGTCAGCGAATACCTTTATTCACTTTTCAAGGTCTCAAATCACATGTGCTTTTACAACACATATTTTGTTGCCTATGAATCAACACAACTAATGTACCTGTGTGACCCAATCAGCCTGTGACGGACAGGCTGGTGTCCAGCCGGCTGTGCCGCCCGCCAGTCATACACTTGATCTTAGAACACTTTCCTTCCTTGGTTGCTGTTTTCGAAAGCTGAAGGGGACGACTAACGGCCATCGCTTGCATTGTCATTGCCAAACCAGTAATTTGAATCACAGCTTTTCAAAGAAATATCAAATTAAGAAAGTGCCTGAATTTGTTTCACCCTGACTCTTGGAAGACAGTGTTGTCAGGTTTTTATTTTTTTACCTTACTTGAATGTTCTAAAGTGTCGAAATCTGCCTATGAACCCTAAACGTGGTACAAAACCTGAGCTTGCCAGCTGCCCAGTATCAAGCCGTAGTAGTGTGTTTGTGTTCAGTGAGACTGACAATACGCTAATATTTCCTGTCATTTGTTTGTGTGGCTCAAGCCTATGGTTTACTGGGCGTTGTACATTACAACATTCAATCTGGTTCTTTGTTTACCTTTAACTTCCACTGACATCTCAACTGAAGTTTCCATCAGGTGGAAACACGAGGAATTTATTTTTATTTTTTTAAATAGAACCATAGACTTGGAATGTGAACGGAAGAGTACAGCTAATGTCTGGGGTGGAAGACTACCCTTCCCATGGCAAGAAGCCTGTAGATTTTTTTTAAATGAGCATCAAATCATTTTCAGCTAGACTTTATGTATTGGCTGCTATGTAATTCATGAACAAAACATAGGTTAGAAGTAATATTTAAAGAAGAAAAGATTGTATAGTATATTTGTTTTGTAACAACTTCTGTAAATAAAATAATTTATACTATTTATACAAATTCATGTCTCTGCCTCTTTCCTAATAATACCAAAGCAACAATTGTAAACAGTCAAACATTTTATTATGTACACAAATGAATTTGTCAAACAAACACAAGGTGTAAGAAAAGCCAAGATGAAGATCCACCCACCTTGCTGACCTCACAAAATGTGGCCAACATGTTTACATATTGATAACTCTAGATAATTTCTGAACTCTGTTAAGTAGCAGATCCCCCTTTTTAATGGTCTCCTGGTACTGCCAATTTTTACTATCAGGTCTGTCAAGGGGGAGAAACACAGATTAAGATTTTAGTTTACGTTATGGTCCAACAATGGTTCGTTATGATGAAAAGTGACCTCACCTGTTGGTTTCTACAATCTCATTGACTTTATCAATTTTGCAGTGGAGACGTCCAGCGGCGATGAAACGTGACAGCTCCCTGAGATAAAAGATGGGTACTAGTTCAAGAAAATTGCACCTTTCTTACACGTGTTTTACTGAACAATGTCTACTCAGCAGCAGGACAGGTCAGTGCATTTTTTTTTCTTTCCATTTGGAACATTAAGCATAGCGCACTTGTGATTAACCAACTCCTTTCTGTGAAAAACCCTTTTAGCAGAAGCACCGCACTACACTTACTGGTCGATGAACTCTGTGCTGACGCCAAAGGCCTCGGCCATGTAGCCCAGTGTGAGCGAGCGGTAGGACTCCAGCAGCTGGCTGTAGGCCTGGATCCTCATCTCCCTCACGTAGTAGCGGTAGTGTGGAGCAAAAAGCCAGTCTTTCTTCATCTCCTGCTCCACTGTTGCTGTGAAACACAAAAAAAAGACAGACGACCCAAGGTGAGCATCAGTGAGTAATAGAATGGAGTGCATGCTTAATACCTAAAGAAAATAGAATACTGTGAACCTCCTTTATATATGGTTTTGTAAACTCAATCATTTGAAGATTGAAACGTGCTTACCAAGAGACTGAAAGAAAACCGAGTAGCGGCACTCATAGAGGGAGAACAGATACTGCCGAATAGCTGGCAGACTATGCAGGACTTCCAGGATCTCAGCTCCTTTTATGACCTGGAAAAAAAGAGATCACTGTGATACAGCCATAACTATATTTTTTAGATTAGATAACTTTATTCATCCCGTATTCAGGAAATTCACTGTCGCAGTAGCAAGAGGGTGAGAATACAGACACAGGAAAAGGCAATGACCGTTACCGGGCCTTTGATTCCTTCATTATTATCAAACACTGCCATGCAAAATTAATTTAGAAATGTTGACAACTATAGAGCTCTCTTGGCAACTTGTTTTGAGAGTGCTTTTCTTGTACCTTTTCCCGAAGATCAGGGCGCTTGAGGGCAATCATGCACACGTACACCGTGTAGGTGACAAAAGTCTTATAATCCATGAGCTCGTACGACGTGAAGGTGGAGACCGTGTCCAGAAAGAGCTCGGCGGCTTGTTTGAAATCCCTGATGGCCACACAGTACAGACCCTGGTAGACCTTCAGTCGATTTCTCCTGTCCCAGTCACCCCCTTCTTCAATTAGGCTGCGTGTCAAATTGGGTAACAAGTATGGTCAGTCAGCGCTTTGCATCGTACATATAAACATTTTTGGCGTGTCTGACCAGTATTACCTTTTGGCTTTCTCAGAGTTGCGCGTGATGAGATCACTGTCCATGTAAAATAGTCCAATCCTCAACAGGTAGAAGACGATATCTAGCCTGTGACCTAGTGCTACTGTTTTGTCGTAGGTCTTCCTGAACGCTGTCAAGGCCCCCTCCTGAGGAATTACCACATAACATTAGCTAAAACAACTGTTCTGTAATACTGGGAATGTTCCCTTGTCGGATAAACGGTGATTCAGTTCTGATGATGAAGTTGAGGCTGGTGAACGAATGCTGTAAGGCCAATGTAAGAAAGCGCTGTTACCTTATCACCGATCCTGATCAGGTATTCAGCTTTGGCCATCATGGCATCCCTGATCTCGCTCTCCCCGAGGCTCTTCTCGGCGTCCTCCAGTACGTCGTCGAGCCGCTTAAGCTCCTCTTCATTTGCCTTCTTCATCTTGCTATGCAGGTCACTGTCGAGTTGCCACTTGAGTTCCTTGCACAAGGTTTCATAGTAGGGGGCCATATCTGGGGCACAGACATCATTCAGGAAACGTCATATGCAGTTAATGCACTCCTCACCAAAAGAAATAGGATAATTTAATTGCTATAAGGGCTCACAATTTGATTATCCATGAAATTTAGGTCCGATATATATAACACAAGGAGCTACTATTTCGTTAAACGCAAATACACCTAATAGAAAGGCAAAAGTTAATTTGAAGCATGTATAAGAACCCATCGCTTGCTGATAGTGCAATTAGTAGCTAAGGTTGGCACATTAGATTTAACCAGATTTTTAGAGCGATCAAGGACCTAATCTCATACAAGCTATTTTTTCCCGTGTTTGTTATTTCCAATAACCTAGACCTAACACCGTAACCTCGTCCAAAAAAACGGTAAACGGCTAACTCACTGTTAGCTTTGATAGCCTCCATGAGCTCCGTCTTCACTTTAGCATCTTGTCGGTGACCGTCCATTGTGAGCAAAAACTTCAGCTGTGCTATCCTCAGATCGGGGTTCTTAGGGAGACCCTCTTCCTCGAGATTCTCAAGCGGCATGTTTTGTTTTGATCCAAGTGTATTCGCGTACAAGATAAGGACCGGGAAGCAAAAATTGGCTTATGCGTGCTAGTCAACGATGACTACGGCAAACAACGTAGTGTTGCTTCCGCCCGAGCCTCGCTCAACGAAAAAATACAAGAGAGGATGTCCTTGGCATGATAACTACCCAAACCACAGTGTACTGCCATCTGCTGGAAGAAAAAATACAACAACTCGTAACATAACCTCACTGTTTTCCTGTAGTACTTTTAAGACGTGATGTAAACAAAAATATACTTTTTCCACACACAAAAATAATTGAATAATTGTAGTTTCGGGAATGAATGGGGTGTGTGGATTTTGCATGTTTCATGTGGGTACTTTTATTTTATACCTGGTTTAAAAATGAACAGAAATACCAATTTGAACCCCCTTACTGTACTTGGATTTCTATCTTAATGCTAATGTTAATTTATGATAGAAAAGGCCAATATATCCATGTAAGCAATTGATAATATGAGATAATCGGGAATAACAATGATGTCAAATAATTTCACGTAGGGCCAAGAGGGTGCTAGATTTCGTTCCAATCAATGCAGCGTTCATATTGTCGTATTTTCGTAAAAATGATGTTTTGAGATTTAAGTACTAATACATCTCCCTGAAAAACAAGTTATTCATTTTAATTATAAAGAAATAGTCAATGATTTAAGATACTTACAAACCTCTCGAGAAAGTTACATGAGCCTTCATGTAACATCTGTCAGTGTGCATGTGTGTTTTTTTCTGTTAGAAATTATAAGAAGTTAATGATAAGCAGCCTTTGCTATTTAACGGGATCCCTTGCAAATGCTTGCACTCTCTCTGTGAATGTGTATACAAACGGAGGACCCAAATGGAAACCTTGTTACAGCAGCTGGTAGGCCTTAGCTGAGTTTGCTTCTTCTTCTGTCATTTGTTTTAGATAGATCTTTAATCATTTGAATTGTATATAACTGGAGATTATAGTTCACGGTTTTATTTAATGTTACTAGTGTTGCTATACAACCCTGAACTTAACAATAAGTTCAGGGTTCTATACAGTCTATACTAAATGCATAACCCAAAAGCACCAACTCGAGTGTGACTCATCACGTTACTTTTTGCGTAGTCATTCCAAATGGCATTATGTGTTTTTCTTTTTATTTGAACCATTACATAAACAGGCTAGTTGTCTATGTTGTCTAAAATGTGTGTATGACACACTATATAAGTTCCCAATACATTGTGTTATGCTATGTTATATATTTTTAAAAATTCAATTTTTTTTACATAATACATTAAATGTATTATGTGCTACCCAAAATGTTTGAATACATAGTGAAACCTAATTCTCAAATCAGTGGGAGTTGAAAGGGTTCTCAGAATTATAGTTCAACATTTTTTGTATGGTTTCATTTGGGGTTGATTTTTTTTTGCCATATACTTGCAAATGTTGTTTTGCTCAAATATAACATGTTTTATTTTTCACTTGTGTGGTACATTATATAACGGGAAAAGCTTGAAAATAATTGATATTGGTGATATTTTTGCAAGATATGTACATCTTCATCTCTACAGTATAGACAACATTTCACTCATATTTACAGTCACACCAATGGTCATTTTAATTTAATATTTGGAATACAGTATAGGATAAAAACATGGCTACCTCACATGAAGATGAACATATTAGTTTATAATGCATTTGATAAAGAATCTTGTCTAAAGTCCTATTCATTCCAAACAAGTTGCAAGAACGGGTGATTGCTCACTGACTTGATGAATGACATACAAAAAAAATGCTGTAAACTACAGATATGAAACCATTAATAGCATTTGCATTATTTCTATGCTTGGTCTTTGCAGACACGTGGGAAAGCTCTTTTTCTCATCTTTATTTTGGGAATCGGAGGAAGTTTTCAATCTGGATACCACATCACTAGCCTGAGTTCCCCCTCTCCGGTGAGACCCGTCAGTCACGCAAGTTATTTTACAGGACACTCAAAATGTGAAGCATCTCTGTGAATTCTTCCTGTAGTTCATCCGGAGCTTCATCAACATCACCTTGTATGAAAGATCTGCGGCGCCACCACCCGCGCACACAGTCACCATCATCTGGTCTCTCATCGTCTCCATGTACGCCGTGGGGGGGCTATTTGGTGCTGTCAGTGTCAAGTGCTTCTCAGGACTACTGGGAAGGCGAGTGCTCTTAACGCGGCGGCTTTTGAGCAGATCCACTTGAATCCCACACTTAAGGATGTGTGTGATCTTTGACAGAAAAAAGGCGGTCACCTGCAACAGCTTTATCGCCATTGTTGCAGCTGGGATCATGCTGACAAGTAAATGGGCCAAGTCTTACGAGATGATCATTGTGGCAAGAATGCTTGCAGGCTACTCAGCAGGTAAGATTGCCATCATCAATTTGACACCTAAGCACTCATGTCTGCCATGTTCATGTAGTGTATTGCAACAGGACACAGAATTTTTACAGTGATGTATACAGTATTTAGATGATTTCCTTTTTTTTTTGCAGCGCTGGGAGCAAACATCCATCTGATGTACCTTGGGGAGATTTCACCCAGAGAGATACGAGGCGTTGTCACCATGTCTTCAGCCACATTTATTGCCATTGGCAAACTGTCAGCGCAGTTTTTTGGACTGAGGTAAGAATTTAGTAGTTGATTTTTGAAGATTAAATTCTTTTTCATTCAGTGAGGTTGATTTTATAACTAAATCATTGTGCCTTCCAATCCAAACCACTGTTGTTGCTTTGAAATTATGAATTTGTAAACTGCTGTTTTCTACATTCTAAACTGTCTCCTCACATTATTTAAATAATTTATTCTTAGATTTAAGAATAGAGGAATTAAAATAATAATAACAATATGGGTAGAATTTAGTAAGTTATTCTTCCTATTCCTTTTCAAGCGTTCACATTTTTTTTCCTCTGCATTGTGGACTTTTTGTTGGCATATTAGTTTTGTAACTGCTAACTAATTCTTTTTCAAATCCAAGAATAAATAACACTGGTCTGAACATATAGAAAGTATATTATACTTACGTTATTTTCCATCATGATTAGTGTCAGAGAAGAAGCCCTGGTGGGGTTTTATCACAGGGAGTTTTATATTGTAAATGTTAATGTGCCTTTCTGTTTTGACCTTATTTAGTCAATTGTGATATTTATTACCTTAAAAAAATACAGAGGAATTGTGGAAGGGAGGGCAATCATCCACTGGATTTTAATGGATAAATCCTTTATAGTTCAATTTGTCTTCTTTATCACAGCGAGATCCTTGGCCAAGAAGAGCTGTGGAACGTGGTCCTTTGTGTGCCAGCGTGTCTTTCAGTGGTCCAGGTGATAATCATGCCTTATCTTCCCGAAGCACCCAGATATCTCTTTATCGAAAAACGAGATGATAAAGCGTGCAAACAGGGTGAGTCGATCTCATGCACAGTCTAGTAACTACCTCAGATGGTCTAGAATGGGCCAATGATAGTACCATTTTTTTACCATGCAGATGTCATATAGTGAACGAAGCAAGCAGCCTCAACCATAACGTGTCAATTCTTGACTCCAGCCATGCAGAGTCTGTGGGGCCAAGGGGACTACAAGCAGGAGATGGCCGAAATGTTGACAGAGCAGGCAACTATGGAAGCGGCACCTGTAAAAAGTCCATTGCGGCTCCTTCGGGATAAATCGGCGCGTTGGCAGCTCATCACCATGTCGACCATCAGCTGCTGCAACCAGTTATCAGGCATGGCCATGGTGAGGACGTCGCGCTACCAAACACAAAAACAAATATGCAAACATGATGTCGTATTCCGATCTCACGAAAAATGCAATAACCTATCTTTTCTATTCATAGATCAGCACATTTGCTTTTGACATCTTTCAGAAAGCAGGGATCCCGAAAGATCAAATTCGCTACATCACTTTGGGTCTTGGCATCACGGGAATTCTCACTTTCATACCATGTGTGAGTATCAATTCTTCACATGAAGCTGAGCTCCTTTTCTTTCATTGAGAGGTTATTATTATTATTATAATTTTGTTCTACATGTGTGCTCAATAGCCTTGTTGTATTAGAACACCAGACAATAGAAATATGATACTTAACTATAGATAATGAAGGAAAAGATTACAGGAAGTGTAATGCTGAATTGTTTAAAGGAAGTTTTTCATTACATCGTACAAGTGTTTCAAACGAATCCAAAAATACAACAAAAAACAGCCTTTGAAAGAGGAAAAGATTCTTTTCTTTTTGTCCTCAGGGTCTTTTGATTGAGCGTGTAGGAAGGAGGCCACTCTTCTGGATGGGTTATGGTATCATGACAGCGTGTTGGCTGTTAGTTACAGTTGTGCTCAACTTGAAGGTGAAAAACAAATTCTGGCATGATTGCAGGCAGAGAATTGCGATGCTTCATCGTTTTCTTGTCAAATGTCAACTCAAGAAAAGGCCTAAATACGTACTCACATGAACAATTTTGTCTCCAAGGCTTGTCGTTCGTGGGCTCCGTACGCGACCGCCGTATTGATCATACTCTTCATCATCTTCTTCAGCGGAGGGCCAGGTATCAGTAAAACTTTCAACATGAATGGAAATCTGCCCATCGGTCTTCCTCTAATTAATATATGAATTTGATTGTTTTTAACACGAGGGGGAGCGTCAGGTACTCTCAACAGTGAGATCTTTGTTCAGTCCAATCGAGTGTCTGCCTTCGTCATCTTTGGGGTTCAGCGCTGGTTCGTCTTTGCCGTGATGGGCCTGGTCTTTCCCATACTTATCGTGAGTACATTCATGAGTTGACATGATTTGGAATGACGCAACAGGCAAGCGAGTGGTTAGCGCGTTCGCCTCACACTGGGGGACCTGGGTTCAAATCCAGGTCGGTCCACCTGTGTGGAGTTTGCATGTTCTCCACGGGCCTGCCTGGGTTTTCTCCAGGTACTCTGGCTTCCTCCCACATTCCAAAGACAAGCATGGTAGGTTGATCTGTTCTTTTTCTTCCAGGACACACTTGACTCTTACTGCTTTGTATTCTTCGCCTGCTCGTGCCTACTGGGTTGTGTTTTCGTCTTTTTCTTCCTGCCTGAAACTAAAGGAAAGACGCTGCTTCAGATCTCAAATGAATTCAAATCCATTACCCTCTGTGGAAACTCTGGCCCGGAAGAAAGACGACTGGAGACCAAGTTATAGGCCATGCTGGTACTGTTGTGGTGCCGATGTTCATGTACTGTAAATGAACATGTAAATGATGGCTCACACTCTTTGATGCTGTGATGGAGTACACTGTCCATGAATTAAATTGTATAGAAAAAAAGGGAGTCTGATGAAAAAAGGCCAGAAAAGTGGACGTAATGCTTAAACTACAAGCAAATAAATAGACTAGAAGCAGGCCATGTAAATGCATTACATCATAAGTTGTAAAGAATTTGGGGTGTCTGCTAAAGTCCACCAAGTTACCTAGGATAGGGCCCATTACCCCAACCTGAGGGAACGGAAAATGAATGAATGGAATACTATAAAGACCACAGGAGGGTGCTGTTTATCCTTCTTTCCAAAACGGTAAAATACAAATAAAAACATCATCCATGGTTCTTATTTTGAAGAAAAAAAGCCTGATTATATTTGATCATATATTTGAACGAATAAAGCCTTTGTGTTCTCCAGTGGTGGACCGTCAGGGCCTGCAAGGCCTTCTCTGCTGGCAAAGAAATGTCTGAATCACAGACTGATGTTAATTATATTTTGTCCATGAATACCTATCAAATAATTCCAAATTGTCTGTCAGCTTCCTTTCATTGCTTTTCACCCGGTTGCACTGCTTTCAGGTGTGTTTTCATATTGCCAAGGTCAGAAATCTACCTGGGGGCTTTTACAATCAGTTCTGCAAGTCCTGAGCATAAAACTGTTGCTTTAACCAATCAGATTTCGAGGTGGTGACACCAACCCGCTATCACAAACTACGATTGGCTACTGATAGAGTGGTCACGTCAGTACTACCAAACAATCTGTAGCGAGCTGCACAAACAAATGTACGTATCCTAAATAATATATCAATTGTATAAGGTTATTAGTGATGCTTTTTCTATGTGTCGCAGCTGTAGCTGCAGTAAATGTTTTATAGCCATAAAATAGTTATTGAGGGTTGGATTGATTCAGACGTAGTAATACTGAAGGCGTACATGTAAGATGCACAAAAAATAATACATGGTTTTCATAATAACGTGTATTAGTCTAATACACGTTATATTATGAAAACAATTTATTTTGTGTGTGTATATATCTTTAATAGGCGTGGCCTAGGGCAGAGTTCAAAAAGCCGCCGCCATTCTTCAAAATGGCGGATGAGCCGGGAGCCAGTGGACTGCAGAGCAGCTCAGAAGTGACGATTTACCGAAGAAAGAGCCGATATACTTCTAATATGACGATGCAGCGCATTCGGTACGTTGTCATTTGGGGATTTCAAAGCCCCAGTTTTCATTTTAAGAGTGCTTTTGACGGGGACATGCTTCGTTGGCGTGATATAGCCACACGTGGTTGGAGACAGAAAAATGTTTGCATGCAAATTAGCTACATTGCGTTACCAATAGCCCTTTATGTTTAAAAGGAATCATTCCATTGTGTGTTTCAGTTCCTCAACGAACACAGACTGCTGGGAAACGTCAAGAATGTGGCCCAAACGCTTGTCGACGCCATATCGAGCTGTTTGTCAGCAAAGTGAGTAGGTTTTTTTTAAATTACTAGTTTCTATTTTCTCTCTCCGTGTAATAATTAAATGTCAGCGTTCAATTAGCTTGATTTTCATTATGATACATTCAAATTTTGAATTAAATAACACTATCTGATCTGGTGTTGATTTTTTTAATAGCAAGAACCTGTGTGGATAACTCACATCAGTGGAGATGTAAGAAATACACAGTACACTTATAGAATATATACCAGTGCTTCTTAACCTTGTTGGACCTACCGAACCCTTCTTTAATGTGAAACAAACTATTCATAGGTCCCACAAAGTACGGACAAATAGGCTTAAGGACAGTTTTTCCCCCACATCCATCAGAACTCTAAATTTGCGGTAACATGAAAAGATATTTGGGTGGTGATCTGCCTCCTACTAGCTGACTGAAGGTAAGTGACCTGTATCCATAACAGCAGAATGCCAAATTACAAGTCCGTAACTATCACTTATTTAGGTCTTTTTGCCGAGTAAATGCAGCTTATGGAGAAGCACCACCAATTTCGTCATACGCAGTTTCTGGGTGTGATGACAAGTAGGCTTTTTTGTTGTTGATAATGATGACATGGCCTATGTCCGATTTATTATTATTTGCCACGCAATGTCACGTAATCATCTGCAGCCAGTAATGGTCAAGCGGTGCATGTTATCGTGAAAAGACATGATGTATCGATGTCTTGACCTCTGTGGCAGAGGCTCCACCGAACCCTTAGGGTTCGATCGAACCTAGGGCTTGGACCTTTTCATTTTTAGTTTTAAATGTGGTTTTGACAAAACCTATAAAAATAACCATTTTTCCCTGTGTATAAAGAGAACAGAAGCAATGACGACTTTTGGGGATATCTCTTTTTTAAATTAATGGATTTGAAATGATTGACTGAAAAACATGGGAAATGAATGTGGTTGATTTGTGCATCAAAATGGTTAAATAAGCATTTTCACAATCACACTGGTGTTTTGTAGAGGTTTAAAGCCACGAAGACTGGAGGTGGTGAAAGCTGTCGAAATTGATGAGAAGACCAAAGAAGTCAAGGCAGAAGTTGTGGATGAGGTAAGACCCAAATGTTTCTGGTTATTTCTTATTTTCATGTGTACTAAACCTACTCATTTTGTCTCTTGCTTCTCTTCAGGATCCACCCAAATTAACGCTAAAGAAAGGGTGACATGGTGAACGACGGCACAATCTTTGACACCAATGTCCCCCCACTGGTACTTGTTGCAGAGCAGGGGTCTCAAACTCTGGTCCTCGAGGGCCCCTATCCAGTCTGTTTTCCATATTTCCCACCACATCTGAATCAAATGATCAACTCATCAGCAAGCCAAGAGCTTGATCATTTGATTTTGGTGTGTTGGAAGACATACTGGATAGGAGCTCCTGAGGACTGGAGTTGGAGATCCCTGTTATAGAGACTCTTATTTTTGAGTTTCTGCCTCTGACAAAAAGAAAAAGCAAACCAAACCTGAGTATCAAAGTCATCAGAAGGGTATGTTTAATATTTCCATTTTCCCCTCTTGTTGCTTTAAAGTTGTGCATTCTTTTGCAGTGCTGACTGAGGAAAGGAGAGTTGACACTTGAGTGGCATTATGGGAAGGGCCTTCCTGGTAAGTATCCTTTTGATATTTTTTTTTGACAAAGACTACTGACTTAATTAGTACCCAGTGTATTTTTTTAGATATTGGACTTGGGTGGAAATCTAGAAGAAAATGAACAAGTCAGACACCAAGTTTAATATTTAAACTAAAATACTGGGTACCAATCAAGTCAGTAGGTTTTTTGTCAAAAATGTTCTGACTTAGTACCCAGCTTATTTTTTTAGATATTGGACTTGGTGTCTGACATGTTCATTTTCTTCCACCCAAGTCGAATATCTAAAAACAATTGACTGGGTACTAATTAAGTCAGAACATTTTTGACAAAAAACCTACTGACTTAATTGGTACCCAGTATTTTAGTTTAAATATTAAACTTGGTGTCTGACTTGTTCATTTTCTTCTAGATTTCCACCCAAGTTCAATATCTAAAAAAAATTGACTGAATACTGATTGTCTGACTCTTTCTTCCAGGTTTCTCGTCCATTTACACTCCAAGAAGAATTGTGAACCAATCTTGGAAACTCCAGTTTGTGGAAAAATAAAAGTTCTTGAAATTTATACATGTGATCTTCTTCATTTCCCTAACAAAAGACTGCAAATAACATGATTTATTCAAGACTTTATTAACATTTAGAATCACATTGAAGAATTGATGTAGTCCATCTTATTTTTCTCCACCTGCAGACAAAAGACCAAATTTTTACATTGGAAATATTTTAAGAACAAGTATAATGGCCTTAAAATAAAATTGTTAAACACTTAGTCAAAAAATTATATAGAAACACAATTGCATTTTTTCACACTTAGTCAAAAAAATAGATGAAATCAGAAGTTTACACTTAGAATAATTTTTCAAACAAAATACTTAGGAATAGAACAATTTTATTTAAAAAAAAAAAAAAGACCCATGAAAGGGTTTTAGGTCTTTTTTCACCAAGTATTTTAAAAAAGACAATTGCTGCTCAAATCTCCTTTATTTGCTGGCTTAAATTTAAAAAATCTTACCTTGGGGGTCTGTCCTCTCACTGCCACCATGAGCCAGAGAACTCTGGACTTTACCTATAAGAAAATTGCAACTTTAGTCAGTGAAACCTCACCACTAAAATAGATCTGATTTCACATAAGATAGTTTTAATTTGGATATTCTACAATAAACAAATAAATGTACCTCTCAGAAGATTGCAAGAGAGGGAAGATCACCTGGTCCTCCAGAGTCTGGACACAGGCCTGATGCAAGCAAAAAATGCAAAAGTTATATATAGAGACTGGAGATTCAACAGATAGGCTTAGGTGTTTTTTAAAAAAACTAGTTTTACCTTGATCTGGCTCAGTCTCCTCTCCTGTAACCTCAAGGTTGTGAGTGATCAGAGCATCCAGGAAGAGCTGTATCTTGATACTAAACAAGGAAAATTTGATTTAACCATGCTATTTGGGAGTTGCCAAACAATTATTACAGGAAAGAGAAATCTTACAAGAAATTTAATAAACGATCAAGACAAAGAACGAAAATAAGTTTGAGTGCTCTGTACTATTTCCCCTTTACCAGACAAGGCGATTAAACATTAGCGTTAACAACTAGGAGAACGTTTGCTTAACACATTTAGTATAAATGATTTTTATGTGAAAACAGAACAATTACAAATTGGAAACGGGTGTTTAGCATTCAGAGTGAAAACTCATTACTTAGAACATTACTTACTTTTTTTTTCTTTCTTTTTTTAATTTTTATTGTCAAATTAAACAACGTTTGGATAAAAAAAAAAAAAAAAAAACTTAGAACACACCAGGAGTTAAATCGTGCCTGTGGATGTTATTTTTGAGTGAGCCCTTACCCAGCAATCTGTCCGTTGATGTTAAACATTAGCGTTAACAACTAGGTGAACGTTTGCTACACATTTAGTATAAATGATTTTTATGTGAAAACAAAACAATTACAAATTGGAAACGGGTGTTTAGCATTCAGAGTGAAAACTATCATTACTTAGAACATTACTTACTTTTTTTATGTTTTAATTTTTATTGTCAAATTAAACAACGTTTGGATTTAAAAAAAAAAAACTTAGAACACACCAGGAGTTCAATCGTGCCTGTAGATGTTATTTTTGAGTGAGCCCTTACCCAGCAATCTGTCCGTTGATGTCTCGGTCTTGTTTGATTAAATTAAAAAGACCCACGACTACACGACTCAATAATAGAGAGAAAACGGACAACATACTTAAAGTCAAATGGGAAGCGTCGGCTAATGCTAAGCTAACTAGTCACATGCGGTACACAGTTCGTGAGGAAAAGGAGCCCAAACTTCGTTGTCGACGGTGTGTTCAAGCTGGCATTAAACTAACAGATTTGTTGGCGTTTTGGCTCAATTGATGCCTAAAAAATCTACCGGTAGCGTGATAAAAAACATGCACTTCGGCCAGTAATCTGTTTTACGACGCCTTACCTCGTCGTGCTCATGGACCATGAGCATGAAAACTCTGCCCCAAAGGGCGAGAATCTGCGCATGTGCGTAATTTACGCATCTGGATCGACACTAGGCGTAACCACGCCCATATTGAATTATGGAAGGTCATTAAAAAAGAGCCTTATTATACATGGTCATTTAAAAAAAAGCCATATGTGGCCATATTTTAAAAAGAGCCTTACTATACATGGTCATTTAAAAAAAAAACTTAGTATATGTATGGTCATTTAAAAAAAACTTACTATACATGGTCATTTTTAAGAAAAAAAGCCTTACTATTCATGGTCATTTTGTTTTAAAAAGCCTTACTATACATGCGTCATTTAAAACAATAGCCTTATTATACATGGCCATTTAAAAAAAGCCCTACTGTGCTTGTGTGGCTTTTCTCCAGGTACTCCGGTTTCCCTCCGACTGAGATATTATGCTAATGCAGTGTGCATCTCAATTTAATTATCAGAGCAAACATTTCAGTGAGATTAATTGGAGAATTGAAATGAATTGCGGATCGAGGTTAAAGGGAGGGCAAAGGTCTAGCTTTTGGGATTACAGGGTTAAGTCAAGGTCCAGAAGTCTGAAGCAGAGTTCAATTACTTATGTACCTCTAGAGGAGAGACTCCAGAGAAAAAGAAACATTTGTAAAATTGAATTACTAAATCAAGTCCCAAGGTAGACATAAGAGCAACTGTAATAAAGATATACAAAAACTGAGAAAAAACATAGCGATGATTGTTATGAATTTGAACATTACCCAAATCCCCATCCTGATCAAAATGAGCAAAATCACACTATGTTTTGGAAGTCATTTTGGTTCTCTGTTCTGCAACATTGCATAACAGTTGGTTGACAATCATAAATGTCAAACTGATTCAATCTTTATAAAAATAAATCTGGATTTAAGAGCTTCAGCTTGCATACGCTTTAGGGAAGAGTAAATAGTGTCACATGGAAGCCAAACATCAGATGCCATTTTAAGATTGGGGTGGGTATAAAATGAATCAAACTACATAAGACTCTCAGAAAGCATTGAACGTATTTTAATTGGATACGTTTTATGATTTTCTTGCCCTTTTTAACTACCAAAACTTGCTAGAATGATCATCAGTCAAATTTGCATGACAGCCGAGGGGCCAAATTCCTGCTTTTTTTATCTACTGTTATGTGTGAGATCATATATCCTGATTTTTCCTCCCCATACATGGAATCTCTCTTTTTAAATCTGTTGGATGGAAAAAAAAATGGTGACCTACGGCTCTCTGCTTGAGAGGAAAAGCGTTTGAGTCCTTTGCATGCGTATGTGTGAAAACCCTCAAATGTAATTTTCCACTTAGCTCAAAGTGCAGTCATAATAAGCAACAGCTATATTCTTAAAAACCTCCCAAACCATCATAAAATGGTTTGGGTCACAGCAACCCTGTTATACACACTTCAACAACATCTTTAGTGTTAACTTGAAACTTTGCACACAGAATTAACTTGCAATATTTTTCTACTTGTGGACTCATGAAATAAGCAAATATTAAAATTACTTCATCCAGAAGGAAAATGTTTATTATATATATCATTTTTCCCTTAAATCTTTGGAAATTAGAGATGCCATACGAATTTCCAACAGCATAAAATGCATGTTTGGACAGCTGTTCTTCAATGTAGCGTTGCTAAAAATGTTTTCATCCCTTAAAAGTTGAAGTCAGGTGAAGTAAACTCACTAACGTGCCCCTCGTGCCAACAACAGCATTAAAGTGCTCCGCTGTCTCTAATCATGAGATAAGTGCTAAAACACCTTGTACAAAACATGTGTGTGTGTGTGTGCTAATGTGGCTTAGGAGGGTTGGCAGTCGTAATCCCCAGTGACCACATGGAGGTCAGATGCAATCCAATTTACAGTATGACACTTCACTACATTTATAGAACATAACATTATTATTTTAACCCTTCATTCCAAGACAAATTGAAAGTTTTTTTTTTCTGGAGAGCAATCGGGAGTGATTGACTTGGGATGTTTTTGAAAAGAAACAGAAATCGGAAGAGCACAAATGACAATTTTGACTAATATGTCTTTTCTTTACTCAAAGAAAAACACTTGGGAAATTGTATGACGTCCCAGTTGGCCTGATGTCAACATCTTTCAGTTAAGGAAGAGCCACAAATAAGCAAGACGAGTCTGTCGTGGACGCAAATGAAGCCCGATTAGATCTCCAATCATCGAGGACAGACTCCAGTTCACCCATGACCCTGAAACCACATAGAAAAGGTGGGTGTTGAAACGTGTGCAATATATTAAAAGGACCCCACAAGCTTGACGTCACCAATGCGCTTGTGGAGGTTTTGAAGCCTCAAGTTTGGCATATTGGCCCTTATCATCTGGATGTCTTGAGACCACATAAGACCACAATGGAATGAAAGGGTGGAGCTGCGGCAGAGCACTTATATCTGTGGTCGTAGATTGTCAATCACGCAGCAGTTTTGCCCTAAAGAACACCCTGTTTCCTGCGTAAATAGTATTTATAAAACAATTCGGTTATGAAGATGAGCCAAAACACGCGTACACAACATTTAACACTATTCAGACCTTGTTTCATCATTGTTGCGGACGGGTGTCAAATAGTTCTACAAACAAACAGCATACTAAAATCATTTTTTTTGTTTTAATTTTAAAACAAGATGTTACATATGTGAACAAATTGTTAGCTTTTAGCAGAATTGGCGTGGCTTGTTTAGCGGCTTTAAAATGATTTGCAACTGTAGAGCGAGAGAGCGAGAGAGAGAGAGATCTGACCCCAAAAAAGTTCAATTCTTCAGTAAGATTGCGTTTCCCATCTATGCAAATTGTAACACAAAATCCCAGTGGGCAGAAGTTCCCATTCTTAAGTGCTGATGCAATAAACCCGAGAGTCAAAATATATGCGCCTTTATCTCGCATATATGTATGACTAAACCATCTCTACTCCACATCATTATTCATGTGTTCAACAAACACATGGAGAAAAGCTGAACAGACATGTACTTGTTCTACACGCTCTTTAGAAACGAACGCAACGTGTCAATCAAATGACTCGCTGAAATACTAATCCTTTATTCTAAAAGCAGAACCAGCTCAGTCAGGTCACACATGCATAAGCTGTTTTTCTTATTATCTACTGTATATCTACATATCATATACAGATATATTTAATACAGCCATACCAAATATAAAAAAATATGCTAGGCCTCATTTACAACCATATTTACACAGGCTTCCTTAATTTAAGTGAAATTATTAGTTTGTTTAACTATGTACATGCTGTGAAGCAAATACAAAAGCACAGCCTAATCTATAACCAAATCATGAAAAGATAAAAAGTACCAAACAGGCAAGACGCATGAAAATAATAATTGCACAGCAGCTATTGGGAGAAAAAAAATAAAACGATCTAAACGGATGATGGATTGGATAAAACTGCATGCGAAAAATGAATGAAAAACACATGCAAATACTGCTGTGTTTTCACTGTTGACCGACTGCAGTTTGCTACTGAGTATTGATTCACAACTCTATGAAGAAACTTTGCCCATCTGTTCTCCAGATGGAGCATATCAGCTAAGACAAGCTGGAATGGACGTCAAAATGTCACGAAATAATGCAATTCTTGCTTTTTCGTCGTTTGTGCGTGCTCAACTGTGCACCGCGGTTGGTTCCTCCCATCCCCGTGCTGTACTTGTGGACAAGCTCCTGATTGCTAAGGTAGCGCATCTGGAGGGGTCTGGGTATCGGCTCGCCAAGGAAGTAACCTTCGTCTTCGGATTCCGAAGACGAAGAACAGGTGGAGCACCAGTCATCGTCATAGTCATCCCAGGTGTACTGATTCAAACCTGTGCGCCGGCCGGCTGCGGGATTCTGGAGCGTGAGGTCGGATGTGGTTCTGGGACACGGTCTGAACATTTGAGGCTGATATCTCCCTCCTCCGCCTCCAAACTGGTCCCTGGCGCTCCTTGGTGGGGGGAAGCGATCGTAATCCTCTCGAACGCAAAGTTGCGGTCTTTCGTGAGATCTCGCCCGGTGCTCCGCGACCAAGTTGAGAGCGTTCTCTGAACGCGAACGTCGGGATCTTCTGGAGCGGTGGTGATGGTGGTGTCTGCGTCTCTGGGGAGTTTCCTCAGGAACGTCAATTCTGACACTCGCTCCTCTCGCGTTGCGGCCGCCACCGCCGCTCACTCTTTGTTCACTTATGGGTGGCAGGCGAGCAGCGTTGGCGCTGCTCGGCAAACACATCCTATCTTCCTCCTGGTAGGTGAATCCAGATGGTACACGAGTCACATTTCTGCCCACCCCAATCCCAGAGGGATCGCAGTACTGCAACTGGCCCTGTGAGGACCTGGAGGGATTTATTTCCATGTACGGCTGACCACCATTGACACTATGAAGAGAGTCAGAGCTCCGGAATTGAACGGAGGAGTTAAGGGTATCCATGTTGCTTTTCTCCGAGATGTTCATTCCAGAATCTTTGCTCAGATCGGGCATGGAGAAATGAGTCAGGTGTTCTTGTCGCTTTCCACCTCCTTCAGCCGAGTTTCCTGTGAGGGATGAGGATTAAAATGTTAAGGTCATTTCAGTGTCACGAGCTAAAATGGCGAGTATGCCAGCACGTACCTGTCGCATTGGATAAGGCCAATGACTCCATGGATCCTCTGGGTGTCTGCTCCAGAGGCGTCAGTTGCTCGGTGAAGTTAAGTGCGTTGATGGGGTTCCTGCTTCTGGCCACATGGGGGGCTGGTGGAGGGGCTCTGTCTCTGTCCTTCTGAAAGCCATGCAAACTGATAGAGCGCTTGTCTGTGGAGAAGCCGCTGTTATGCTGGGTGAGCTGAGAAAACTCAGTGAAACTCTTCTGGGTCCTTAGCTTCGGGGGATAGTAATCATCTGGAGCTGGCTGTTGAAACCACATCTCGTTCAGAGAGTGACCCTTCAGAGCGGAGATTGGTGGTCTCTTTAGACCGCTGTCCTCTGTGACCCTAGGCTCCTGCTCTTGATTGTTCTGCCCAGTGTAGGGAGGGTTACAGGATGTTCTCACATTGCACTGGCTGAGGAGCTGCAGAGGAGTCGTGTTCACCGCCGATGTAGGTGGGGATTCAAATTTGTAACCGTCCATGACTTGATTGCGGTTCTGCCAGGTCGGTGGCTCACGTGTTAAACTTGGGGTCTGGCTGGAGAGACTGAGAAGGTCCATTTGTAAAGACAACGGGTCCACCTCGCCAGATAACGGCTCTGCCTTCCCCCCACCGCCACTCTTTGCCGCCTTAGAGCTACGCCTGGACTCTCTGGTGGAGCGAGCGCTTTGAAAGGCCGAATCTGAGGAGTCCGAGCCATTGGGCTCCTCGCCCAAGCTGCAAGAGCGGGAGCAGAAGATTTGCCCTTGCTTGGGCAGGAAGGGTCGACCTAACAGGGAGCGTTTGCAGCGAGCGCAACAAAAGCAACCATCAGAGGCGTGCCAGTGCTGCCCATCATACGTCATTTGGCCTTGGTCAATGCCTGCGGGGAGAACACATAGGTCAAAACAACTAGTTACAAGATAGAGTTGATCAAAAAGGCTGCACTCTAAAAGTAAATTTTAAAAGTGAGAAAAGTGGCACAAAATGCATTGTTGAGAAAAACAACAAGGGACTAATTAAAACAGCACTCTGAGGCAATTTGAAGTGGAACTTTAGCAGTGATGAACAAATGAAACATTTTTCATTGTGATGAATTTGTACTAGCAGCCAAAAAGTGAGTCAATATTATTTGTTGGGTAATGGCTGCCAGCTGTTTCTCCAGGAAGGGTTTTTTCATAGTTTCAAGTTTGCCCATTACATTTGTCAGATGAGAGAATTTGTTTTGAATTCACTTGAATTTAGTGCTGGCTTTGGTCTCCCGTTACATGGATCTCATTATTTAAAGTTGCGGGTCTTATGGCCTTGCAATTTCTTTCCCTGCAGTTTGAGCGCAAAGGCTTGACGCAGTGGGTGTGCGACAGTGCTGTGTACCAACCAATGTGTTCTCCACAGGAATCGCAGTACTCGGCGTAGAGGGATTCAAAGCAGGAGCAGCAGTATGGTCTTCCTTCCTTCATAATGTAACGCTGGCCACCCAGCACAGTCTCACACTCAAAACAGCAAAAGTGCTTCATGTGCCAGTGACGGCCCTCCGCTTCAGTGCACTCGTCTGCCAATATGATCTGAGAAGAAACAGATGAGATCTGTTCAATACAAGTTCTACAGGGTTAAAACCACAGTACAAATGTCATTGACTAGTGGACAAGGTGAAGTCTGTTTTTGGTGGTAGAGCCTATCCCAGCTGACTCCGGGCTGACTAGGGGCAATTTAGAGTGTCCAATCAGCCTACCATGCATGTTTCTGGAATGTGGGCGGAAACTGGAGTACCCGGAGAAAACCCATGCAGGCCCGGGGAGAACATGGAAACTCCACACAGGTGGACTGACCAGGTTTTGAACCCAGGACCCCAGAGCTGTGAGTCCAACGCGCTAACCATTCGCTTGGATAATATATTTGTGATTAAATTCAATAGAACAACTACGAGTTCCAGACGCCTGCCTCTTGTTATTTAGCAATTACAACACAATGGCAAAGAGAGGAATACTAATAAGAGCTTCAAGTACTTGAAATACAGTTTCACGTTTGATTTTTGAAAATATGATTGACGATAAAAACCAACTTGGGCAATCATGTGATGTTAAATTATCTCTTTTTTCAGCACATATTTTAAGACAGATGTTATAAGGAGGGAGTGTAATAGTGTCCTCATTTAGAGAGGGACATTTATGATAATTGTCAGCAGATTTATTAGAGCTAAGGAAAATGTATCAAGTTTAAAAGTGTGTGTGCGTGCGTGTGTAAAACCAGTGAGCATCATATGACAGCAGTTTAGTGCATACTTAAGCAATGTGCAGTGTGTGTGTGTGTGTGTGTGTGTGTTAATCATGGTGAAGTGTCAGCACATGATTATCCGCATGCAGACTTGCTCATGACTGGCGTCTACCTCATCACAAGCTGTGCAGCGCGGTTTCAGCCTCTCCGCATGGTGTCGGCCGCAGTAGATCTTCCCATCTTGGTAGAAGTAGATGAGGTCCACCAGGAGCTCGTTGCACATACTGCACACGAAGCAAGCCGGATGCCAACACAAGGCGTGGCTGGCGCGGGGAGCAAACACCGCAATATCGCCGCCGTTTATCTGGCCGCCACACTGACAACAGATGGATAAGATGCAGTTTAACCTCAATATATTTACGGCACATGCACATGGTACACAAGAAACAGTTGTGTTTTTTTTAATTCTGCCCTCAAGAAAAATTCTGGCAATGTCCTCAGTAGAAGACAGTGTAGTTTGAAAGAATTAACATATGTTTAAATGAATAAGTGAATGTTCCTCATTATTTCTAGCATCCGATGGTTAGATGAGCCAAATTTCAAGTCTAATGAAATCTTGGCTACTAAAACAGTTTTGACATTTAAATCACTTGAAAAATGAATGTGTCAATCACTGCAGTAATTTTTCAAAAAAAAAAACCTTTTTTTTAACCATAAAAATGATGAATGGGAGGAGAACATTCAATATGGGACCTGCGGGATCCAGCCAGTACTCTGAGAATAACATTCAAAGATCAAGGGTTCTTTACAATAGCCCCATTTTTACTTAATGTGATAGAATCCCTCTCCAATTATGGTGCTAGTTGAGCAGCACTACACAGTTAGAGATCATGTTCATCTGCGAACCAATCCTTTAACAGAGGTGAAAGGTTGGTGAGATGTGAACTTTTCCTGACAGCGCCAATACACAATCCTTTCTCTTAATTGAATTCCCCTTTCAAAGCTCTTTATTCTTTTATGTATTTGTCATGAAAAGTCAATTGAGAAAGGGTGCGCACACATGTGACCTTCAACGGTAGAGGAATTTGAATGGACACTGGTCGAGCGAAAGAGAAATGATAAATGGATGGATCGGTGAGAGATCCAAACAGGCAGGAGTCAAGGTAGATGACGGATAGGAGATGGCGACGAGGGGAGAGTTATAATCAGTTCGTCTAACACAAACAAGGCTTGCAGCGGTATGGAGTCAGTCGGGAAGGACGGGCTTCAATCAATACACACTCAAGAGTCTTATCCTTCATGTACGTGCTCTGTGTGCCTATTCCAATGTCTGAGGAGCAAATGTGAAACAAAAGCTGTCAACTAAATGTTTATCGAATGCTCCAATAGGCCAGGCACCGGATGCATTCTTCCTCTGAATGCTTCATATATATCACAATAATTGGCTGTTTTTTTTGTTTCTGGATGAGCATTACACGGTTGATGTGACAATTATTGATTTGATGAATCACACCTCATCCCAAAGTGGATAAAAATCAGATGCACATTGAGTAGAGTATCTAGCAATGAAAGTCAGCGAGAAGAAATCAGATGTAGCCTGATTAGTGTCATACTGTATTACATGCATTAGTGACAAATTAGTTAATTAGGAAGGCAACCATGAATTAGAGAGAAGAGAGAAGAAGACTTCCTTCCGCCTATGTGGCCAAATTCAAAGCAATGTGCGCATAATCCCATGATCTATTTTTCAGTTATTTTGAACACAAATGAATACTGTATGCATTAAATCTAAAGTGGGATAAACATCTTTTGGAAATTGGGATGTAAATTACCAAGAGCTCTTTGCCTATATATTACATTTAGTTCTCATAAGTTATATTTCATGGCCAATAATTAGAGAATAATTTGCGATGTCAGATGTTTTTGTTTAATTGATCGACTTCCAAGTTACTGTGTTTGCAGCATGTGTGTTTCTCGTGAAACACCCATCACAAATGTTTATCTCATCATCAAAGTGCCATCCATCTTAGCATTCCATAACGTGGCATGCAAAAGGCCAAGTTCAAGACATGTAACATATATCTCTGGCCCTTCTGTAGAACATACTGTACATCACTTCATGTTCTCAGGACCTTCAAACTGCGAGGTGTCTGCTCCTTATGTCTGTCACATAAATCACTGAATTTGTCATGCCACATTTTTGACCTTTCTTTGCTCCGTCAACCAGAAAGTCTATTTAAAAGTGTGATGACTGGCTGCAGCCACAGTACCATCAACATTTACTTCATGTTGTAATCACGTTTTTTAACATTTCTACCTGTTCACAGATGGCACCCGTCATGGTGACGGGGAAAGGGCGGACGTTGCCACGGCCAAGGTTTTCCCTTTTCCGTTGGTTACTGAAGAGTTTCAGCTCCCGCTTCTCCTCATCGTCCAAACTGTTGCAGTAACGCACCTGAACATGCAAAATAAGATCATCTAGTATTAAGTTGGCCTCTTTTAAAGTAAAAAAATATAATCCAAAACTTTTCAAGAAGAGTTCTCTTCTTTTAAATTACGTTTATAAGACAAAAAAAAAAAATCCGATTAATTCTTCTCTCACAAGTCTGCAAAACCAATTTAGTACAGTAATTCAAAGGCGATAAGACAGTTTTCAATTATAATTCTACTTAACATACTTATTGAACATTTACCAGGCACCAAAGCAAACAAGAGTTTCACAAGCCACATTTTACTAATGGAATTCTTCTCTCCTTTGCCCAGAGGAGGGAGGATGGGGGAGATGGATGGATACGACCGAAGGTAATGGGGGAAGGGCTCAGTTCGGACCCTCACCTCGTTGTCGTGGGGCGGTAGCTGATGGAGGAGCTGTTTGATTCGGTATTTTTCTCCCGGACTATTAACGTAGGGCACCTTGTCCTCAGGAAGGGAGCTGTAGTACTGGTGGACCTGACGGAGACACATGAGAGAATGGATTTGGATGTTAGAAGCCGTATAAAATAAATATTAGGTAGGAGGACAGCCGCGTTCAGTTCCACCATTTGTTACTGTAAATCTTTCCCCCCTTTTGACCCTAATAAAAATTCTGTTTTGTAAAATGGTCAGCTCTATCGGACAAAATTTTTGGGCAATTACATGGTTGGTTGCATTGAACTGCTACCAATTTTCTTTTCTTTTTTTCTTAGTTCCATTGAGGCCTGAAATAATTTTGATTTAGGATCAGAAGAGGACTCGCACACACACGGGTAAAACACACACACAGCTGGAATCACTTTGATTTATGGTCCATAAGAAAAGACTTAATGAAACCTTGCATTTCTGTTTCTTCACATGGACAAGGGAATGTATTACCGAGCTGTCACATGTGCGTTCACCCACACACGTGGATAAGAAGTGATTAACACATATGCATGTAGAAATGTGTGAGCTCAAGAACGAGGTGTACAAAAACAGGATTAATGTTAATCTGTCCGTTCCAAATTACCAAGACATTCTTTGCATTGCAAAGGCAGACAATGAATGTCATCTCCCAGTTATTTATGGTAGTCTTGCTATTGCACTGGAACAGGGGGTCGAGGTATGATGGAGGTCGGGCACTCCAACATGAATGTAAGTGGATGTGGGGGAGGCGTCACGAGAATGACAGAATTTAAAACACAGCCTCGAGGTAAAAGATAATTTACAGGGGAACTAAAAGTCAAATACTGTAAGGATGAGTGTACGGTAAACAGATCAGATTACAGTAGGTAAATTTTCTTTGACTAAGATTTATGAAGCAAATCATTGGAATTAAAATGTGATCAATAACATCGACTTGGTCAGGGCAATTTTAACAACCCATCTGTCAGATGAATGGATCTACAAACCTTGTCCATGGCAATAACACATTCCCTTGTCACGTGAATGTATTCTGACCACACTTGTTCTTAAACTTTCAAACAATCATATGTCTTTTTGCAGTTGACAGGGAATCCCTTCCTCGTAAAGGCAAGACCGGGCACTTCCTTCATTTAGAGTTCCATAAGCATGTTTATTTTTCAGAAAGATTAATAGCAGGTCACTCTTGTCAGAAACGTAACCAAATTCCTTTTCTTTGCTTTTGTTGGCATCGCCTTTTGTTGCAGATGGCTGAAAGAGGTGTGTCCAGCATCAATCACGATATGAAGTGCTTATACAGTACAAATGCAGAAGTTCACATCCCAAGTGCTTCCAAAAATAACAATTACATTTGGGAGGTGAAAAGCCCACTGCCCTAAAGATACGATCGGAAGACTATGCTTGTGATAATTAATAACTGTAACCAAATGCTGATTAAATGAAACAACAGAGTGCCTTTTCAATCTGTGTCGAAAGGGATTCTTTGAATGGTTAATGGGATTGCAGCTGTAGAGTGACAGCTTTAGCTGGTTTGTGTTGAAGATGTGGGTCAGAATGCTGGAGAAGACCCTATTCAGCCCCAGTGGTGACAATCTCTAAGCAAGCCATTACAGAGTACACTTAGTGGAGACAAATTCTATTATTGAACACAGGAAATTGGTAAAAAAAAAAAAATGTGTGTGTAGTACATCCATTCAAGTACAATTAGAGGGTCTAAATCAATTAACCCTAAAGTTAATTAAAAAACAACAACAATCACGTTCTTTGAATATGGCTTATGAGCAACTAGACCAATGATTGCTACATTTAGCTACAGTCACCAGTATGCCCAATTAAAAACAGCATTGGGTTTTATGGTACCATTTGATGAGCAGTGCTTCACACAAATTGCTCTTAAAGACAAAGATGAATCACATTAGCGCTGGCCGTAAAAAGAGGGGGATTCCAGGAAAATGTAAGAATTGCCGTCACTAGATCTAGACTAGTTGACCGTGACTGACATTCCTGTCTCCAAAGAACAGAAGACAAGTGTTTTTGTCAATTTACAGCAGATCTGATTTTCATTCCACACTTTTAAAAGTCCATCTTTTCAAATCTTTATGTCTAAAATCGTAATTTCTGTAACCATAGCAGAACAAAACGACTTGAATGATAAGCAAAATGTATACTTAGTAAAAAGAAGAAGAAAAAACTTTATACTGGCAGCGTGTTGCATATGGCATTGACCTACTATCACATGATGTTAACTGGCTTCAAACAGTCCATGCCTGTATTTTTCCAAGATGTCCGGAAATCAGGCCTCAAGACCGTAAGAGGAAACCCCAAATAATTTTAGCTTGTGACTCTTATGTTCTCTGTGCAGAGGACACCCAAATATTACACATGAGAGTGCCATTGTTGATTACCTAGTTGTTTGTTCTTATATGAGAAGAGTAATATTATCACAAAATAGCAGTGAAATGTGTTGAAATCATTTCACAGCTGAGATTCCACTTTGGCCTGACTGCTGGTGAACTCACATTAGTACCCAAGAAATGAACCTAATTGACTTTAAGATCGGACATTTGACCCATGAGGGGGATGAAATATAGCCTCAAATGGTAAAAACAGAGCGTCTCTATTGACCAGTTCATCACTCTTAGCTCATCGACAAAAAGAAATTGGCTCTCATAAACACTTCTTTCAGGCTATAAACCAAAAAAACAGTCTACATCCACAATTCAATGAATTAACAGGCCTACTTGATGTGTTTGTGTATCTCACAAGCTTAGCTAAGCTTCTGCAAGGCTGATGAAACGTACTGTAAACATGTTTGCAGGCGGAATGAACTGACAGATTAATGTAACTGCAGGACAAGTTGCAATCCTTGTTCTCCTTTTAGTCCACAGGCATCGCAAGTAAAACTGAGGCGCTCTTATAAAATGGAATCTTAGAGCAAGTGGTATAAAACTGTTATAGTGAAATGTATTAATACACAAGTGTGACGGATTGTGACTCGCCTAGTCAAAAGTGAGGATTAAATATATGACGAGAAACGCCTATATGAACGCTACGAAAAATGTAGAGGAACTAATACTAGGCAGTACCCATGATGTATTGTACCTGTTCAGGCTTGAGTCCTGGTGGCACCCAAGCATACTCCTCTAGGGCACATCCAGAGTCATCGTCCGAAGTAGAGTTCCTCTGGAAGTCGTACATCAGCTTGGTGACCGTCTTCTCCATTTCCACAGGCATGGCGGTCACTGCATGATCCTCCCGGCGACACTTACAATGCACACAGATTTTCCTAGGAATAAGAAACAAAGAAGGAAGAAGTTAAATGATGGCGTTGGACAAATTACAAACGCGCCGCTGATGTTGGACATTTCGAATAAGAACTGTCTATTTCTCTTTAATTTCTCCAGCTCAGATTGGCAAAGTGGAAACATTTTTCATTTGAGCTCAGCAATTCAGAGAGAACACCAAGAGTATGGAAACATATTCTTTCATAAATCACCATTAAGCTGATATCATCAGAACAAAGTAGAAACATTATAGTTTATGTGAAGGCCCATAAAATTTGACTTAAATCATCTAAAAAGTAAGGAGGGAAAGGAATAATCTTACAGCCGGTTTCGAGAAATATCCATGTGTGAAAAAGAAATCTAATCATCCCACCTACTTGGTCCTAAGCACAGTAAATCCCTGTTGATAATTCCGTAAATACGCTTTGACTTTTTCTTAAAACCAGATGGGGTCTTTACTCATGAGGGGTGTAAAGTCTTCTTGGGTCAAAAGGGCAAGGCCTCCCACAGCATATCTCACAATAAAAATGTTGAGTCCACGAATACAATGCTAACAACCCTCTGAGGAACCGACAACAAAGAATAACAACAAAGTGCAGGATCGACAACACAAGCAAAGTTTAATTGTAAACAAGATCTACACATGCATGTATTAATATGACGTAAAAATGCATTAAAAAAAACAAGATTGATGGATCACCTGGTCATTTGCGCTACCATGACATGTCAGATACATTTGAGAACTGTGGACAGAATTTTCTTCCAAGTTTCAGAAGAAATAAGGAGGAAAAGCAGCCGTTTAAAATGACTAACATCATTAATAAGTGAAGAAAAACTGTGCTGTCTTTGTTTAGGTTTCATTTAGTCCTAAACCAGACTGAGCCCAATTTCTTAAACGCATTCCCAAGAACTACATAGAAATTAAAGAGATTATCTTCCAATTATTGCTCACCTGGGGAAATAGGAGAGGCTGTGGATTACATCAATAAAAGTAAAACAATAAGGCCACCTCCACTGCGAGGTCCATATTGTACACTCAGATTGCCTTTGTCCTTGAAAGCCCCTAAGAAGCAAAAACAGGGAGACAATCTCATTACCTTCCCAGACGGAGGCCTCCTCGTCTGACGGAATCTCGTCACGGAGGAGCTTAAAGACCCTCTGCATGCTGTTTGACACATTGACAGCTTGGCTGGTCAAAGATGTGCCTAAAGCTAAGATGGTACATTATTCACAGCTATGTATACCGCAGCCATTTATTAAAAGTGCAAAGGTTGCTGTATATTTTTGACAAAACACAGCTGTGTCTTTTTCATATCTCTGATAGATCGCGATGATAAAACTTTAAGTTTTGAATGATCACTGCTGTCCGCTACAAAACCTCTCCGGGATATGTCACAACTTGTCATGTGGCATGTGAGGCAGACACAAAATGGGATGAGTTCATCCCCAGTTGTGATCTCTTCCCTGCTATTACTACTGTCATCTCTAGTTTTCTACAGAATTGTGATCGAGGTGCACAACTGAGCATAAGCCACAAACTCCACCAGACATAAGTAAACCACAAAATGGCCCACTGTGTCTTCCATCAATACTTGTGGGAGTGACAGAAAAAGCCAAAGTCAAGTAAACTGAAAACTTGCAAAGCAAAGAAGCCATTTTCTGTCACAGTGGCCACATGCTTTCATTTAGACAGCAATGCAACATTCAAATTTAACACAGTTCTCTGACAGAGAAGAACTTAGACGTCTCTTTATAATATAGAGTGATTCAAAAGGCACGCTAATGCACCAAATGTCAGGATGTTAAAAAAACTAGTCACTCAGTCTGGGAGCATGTCAAATGGTCAGCTGTTTCTATTTCTGCTCTGGGGTCTTGGGCATATACAAATATCCTTAGAGAACTTGAAGTAGAGCATTTCACACTGCATTCATTCTTTGGGAACTAATCAATGTCGAACCTATGGGTTTGACCTTGAAGAGCCATTAAAAAACTGCAAGTGACATGTAGTATACACTACTATAGTATGTAAAATAAACTTGCATTTAAAAATATAACGCAGCTTGCAAGGATCCACTGCACCATTGGGTGGCTACATCTCTAGGTATATATACACACATTCATCATTTATATATAAACAGATCCAGAAAAGTAAACAAAACAAGGTTGCTTTTTTTCTTTTCTTTCTCGGCAAAAAGAGGTTTTGTAACCGAAAACGACATTAAACAAGTTCAAAATAAAGTCCAATCACCGGGCTCCCTCTATTGGCTTTCTCAGAATCTACAAGTAACAATAGGTCCGTAATTAATTAATGTAATTAATCCGCTCTAAGAAAAAAAAGAAGAAATAGGGATCAGAGGATCAATGTGTGTAAGTCCAGGGAATATAACAACATTCCATTCTGATCCGTAATCGAGTAACAGAAGAGTTGCAATTTTAGAGTTCCCCCTAAGAAAAAGAATAAGCAAAAAAAACAACAACGTGAGACTTTGAGACCTCCCTTGTCCAGTCTAAAATATCTGAATAACAGCTAATCCAATTGTTTGACTGTCAATAATGTAAAATGAGGAGCCGTAATTTGCCTACGACTAAAAAGATCAATTTGTCCATATTGTTATTGTTGTTGGCTTCTTCCTCTTTGGGCTCTACATCAGGGGTGGGCAAATTATTCCACATAAGGACGCGGTGGGTGCATGTTTTTGTTCCAACCCATCAAGAGGGCATCTTTTCATTAATCTGGTTCGCTACAAATGCAATCCGTTGATTGAAGTCAGATAAAAATCAGAATGTTCCATCAGATTCCAATACTCCATTCACAAAGAGGACAGTTTAAGCTGTATCACCAATTAATTATTGTTTAAATAACCCCCCAACCCTGAGACAAAACATACAAATTCCTCAAAATGAAAAGAGAACAAACTTTAAGTTGAATTGTGAGCGTATCTAATCACATCAGGAGGAGAAGCGTGACCTTAACAGCTACTACGCCCTTCTCCCACCACCAAATCCCGCCTCCAGGTCCAGATGTTTGATAACCATTCTTCAGTGCATTACCAGGCAAACACCTCCTCACCACGAGTCCTGGCAGAAATCCTGTCAGCCTCTTGAGAGAGGTAGCACCCCCCTTCACACCCGCCCCCTTTGTGTCCTCATGATTTACAACAGGCTTCACACACATACTGGGATTTCCCCTCCGTTGTAACGTGATACTAGAGCTTCCTCTTGTAATCTACTTGATTTCAATTAGCAATGTTTTGGAGAACTTACTCCACAAGACACACAAGAACATCCCTAACGCCTCATAAATGACTTGAGTCAGGTCAAGTGCAGGAAGTCAAAAGGGCTCTTTTCACTTTTAAATATGAATGAAGGTATTCTCCTCCTGGGAAGAAGTCAAAACACGGCCCTATAATTCATGCAGTGCGGATGACATTCGCCGAGTTAATGAATTTTCATGAAACACGGCAGAGCAACGGATCTGAGCAAATTATCTTACAATTTTTATCCAGGAGTGTTGAATGTGCAAACAGAAACTTCCCTTTTGGAACTCTCCATTGTCATTCATGTGTTTACAAAGGACGAGATAGGGGGGACAGAAGATCATTCACAAGAGGGAGCCATTGTAGGGTTTGCTTGTTTTTCAAACAAACTATCTTCTCTCAAGCACCCAAGTGAAAAGGAACAGGAGGAACAACTGTTATAAAAAAATGGACAAGACTGCAACAACTGTAGCTCAGTCAGCGTTCTAGTTATCATTAACAGATCACTATACTCTGTTAATATGTAAGGGAGTGATATCTCTGAGCCCATAATCAGTTTTGATGATCATTTAGTGACAAATAATTGATATTACAGTATAGTATACAAACAGCATCAAAGTCATGTAGATACCATGCTGTTGATAACAAGTCCAGATAATAATCACCCGAGCAACAGTGTTAAATTGAGGATTGCAGAGGAGGGAATACTGCATCAGAAAGAGTTTTGAATGAATTTAAATGGCAATTTATTTTTATATATATTTATATTAGTGCTGAATTATAATTATCATTCCTTTTATCTATGAAAAGTGTACTCTAAGGGACATCATGGTGCTAAACATAGGAAAATAGGCCCTGACCTATTTAGCTCGAGCTTTCAAAAGTGCCTACTCTAGCGCCGTTAACTGAGTCTTATTTCACATTGAGCAGGTCCAATAGCTGTTTTTTCCATATCGTGCTTAGATAATCAGATGAAAATTGCAGACTTAACTGGCAGCTCCGTACGAAAAGAACAGCCCAATGACAAGAGAATGCAGAATGGATACAGACCGTAGCCAAATCTTTTCACGTCGCTCTGCTTTTGCTTCCGCTGGAAAATTGCTAGAAGGAAAGCAAATCTTTCCTGTTTGATTCCCATTCCTTTCGTTAAGCATGACATCTATGTTCGCTCTTTTATTGTGATGTAAATGACTTAAGTACAAGTACTACAAAGCATTTGCCTGCCTTTAGATTTATATGAACTTTATAGCGATTAGGATTTGGTCACACTGAAACACGATTGGAGGTGTTCCTGACAAAAGTCAGGCTTTGACAAAGACGTTTTCCATTACCAGCCAATTAGTTCAAGCCAGATGCAATGTGTTCCTGAGGCAAGTAGTAATTATGCCACCATCCACCTGTCATAACTCATTATTGAGAAACAACGTCCTGTCCTCTTATTAGTCTAGCCCCGAAACAAGAGTCTAAACAAGATGATGGAAGCATTTACGATCCTTTGACTCTAAACCAAAACAGCCAGCTTTACTCATTTCAGATGGAAAGCTCATTAGACTGGTCAAAAGAGAAACAAATCTGTTACTAATGATCAGAATGGCGTCAATAAGCTCAACGTAGAAAGAGCAAAACTAGCGGTCACCTTTTTATTTTTAACGTCACATGCATTTGTTTTTACTGAGCATGGACTCCTACAAAAAAAACCCTGCATGAACCTGTAAGAGCTAACACCATGTAAGATAAAGTGTTTATCGGAAGCTGAAGTCAGGTGATGGTGAGTGTATATATAGTCTAATATTGGCACCGTAGCTCTTATCATGGCATTTAGACACATAATTGTCTGCAGGGATTGTTGCTCATGTATTTTTTATCATAATTAGCCAACATTTTAATACCATTCATCCATTATTTCACCTTCCATACCGCCCATCCTCGAAAGCGTTGCGGGGCTCGCTGGAGCCTAACCCAGCTGTCTTTGGGCAAACAGCAGACTACACCCTAGACTGGTCGCCAGTCAGTCGTAGGGCACACAGAGAAATTGTAACACCATAAAGCACAAATGTATGATCTGCAACAATAAATACTTTAAACTACTGCATCCATTCACTCTCCTGCCTCTTTGTTATAAGTAAATGTACACATTTGACAAGCCCCATCTAACACACAGTTGGAGGAACACCAGGGTTGCTGCTTATGGGCTTTTCAGAAAGATAACATTTAAAGGCATTTACCAAAGTGTTTAAAAATCTTTCTGCATTACAGCTGGATGAATAAAAAAATGCAGGCTCCTTAATTAACTAGTCATTTAAGGATTCTTAATTACATGTTAGGCGTAAATGAGCTGTGGAATCTTTTTTTCTTTTTCTTTTGCCTAGTGCAATGAGATCCATTTTGAAGTGGAACTTAAACTGAATCATAAATTCCAACAGCAATTACAAAATGCATGCGCGCGGAAATATTCATCACGTAAATCAAGTGAGGAAAGATAAACATGTTCTCCGAATCACATGGCAAAAGGAAAGAATATATCTTACTCAAAAAAAAAAAGTTACGTCACAGATAGGCTACATTACACGAGCCAAATGACCATTGAGACCAAGCTGGATGACTTATTCACTGAGTGCCAACTTGCTGGATAAAGTGAGAACACTTGAGGTGGGAACAGAGGGAGTCATAGAAGCAGCTTCCAGGGAAACCTCACACCACAACGGGGCTTCAGACTCCCTTTAATCATCTGCCAGAAAGAGATACCTCAAACAGAAGCCACTGAACGTGGGGTCCTAAAGTAATGAAACGCTTTGGAGGGAAACCTCACCAAAATATCCCAATTTTATCAGCGACAAGATGGAAAAAGCAAAGACCGTGAATTAAATTCAGTGACAATCCACCTGGAATAATGCTGGTCTGACAGTTAAGCCTTTGACTGCCATTGACAGAGCTAGACATCCAATTCATGTTGACTGGGAATGATTGATGCCAACCCTCCCAGTCCAAAAGTCCTTTAGAGCAGGGGTCGGGAACCTTTTTGACACATAGAGCCATAAACAATTCCTATTTTCAAATTTTATTCCTTGAGAGCCATACTCAAAATTTATGAGATGTGATTTTTGGGGGGTAATTTTACCACTTTTACAGTACTATAAATGAATTATTTTGACAACACTGTTACCCAGTTGCTAATCAATGAAAATATGCATGCAGAAAAGTCTAATAAAAAAGATGATTGATGTTAGAGGAAGTGTGAGCGCCATAGTGCCGACGTGACGCTCCTATTGGTGCATTCGGGACCAGCAGTTTGAATACATATTTTACCTCACAGGTTAGCGAAGGTGCCACATGCACCCATCAGAAGAGCCACATATGGCTCCCGAGCCATAGGTTCCCTAACCCTGCTTTAGAGGCTGCAAGCACGTGAAAACACATTTTGCGACTCCTTCTACAGATTCACGTGCAAATCCTGAAATCCCAACAAGTGAATTTATTCTTTTTGCGTTCTTTTAAGGCCGACACTTGCGTAGAAAACAAAAAAATAGTAAAGTATGCTTCACATGTTGGCGTCGATGAAGACAATGCCCAGTTGTAATTTTAATCCGTTTGTGTTCTTGTTTACCCAGCAAGCATCTCCAGCCCATATGGCACTGAAGCCGCACAACAAAAGACGATGTGGCTGGACGCGCACGGTACTTTGAGCAAGCAGGGCGCTCCAGGGGGATGGGGGTGAGGAGGGAGGGGGATACAAATCAGTGAAAACACGTCTACTAAAGAAAAACGCAAGCAGTTATACTAGTGAAACCATTTTAAAAAATCGATGAAATCTTCTTACAAGATCCAATGACTAATATGGATATCTAGTGAGGAAAAATTAGAATTAGAAAACAGAAATTCTGATCAGTATGCAGTTGAAGACCTAGTTCAAAGTCCCCGAATTTGACGGGGATCACAGTCCAAATCCCAGTCGATCACAGTCCAAACACATGCCAAATTCACGCCCCAAAAAAGTGCTTACCTTGTCACAAAGTGCGACTCGTGGAAGCCCGTATCCAGACCTCGTCACTACAATCTTTGCAAAAAACGCCTGCCACATCGCATCAACAACTCGCTGCGTGCTGCCACTACATCTATCTACTCTGTGCAAAAAAACCCCAACCCAAACTAAAACCCAAACAAAAACCAAAACACTTTTCGTCGGCAATCAGTGAGCACATTCGCCACAGGACATTCAGCAAGACGCCAACTTGGAGCGCGTGAAAAAGTCCCACATTGTAGAGAGCAGTAAATCCAGAAAATAGCGTCAATTCCGATAATTACTCCCCACTCCGGAGAAATACAGTTAAATTGTGCTCCGTTTGGTTTAAAAACGTCGGTGGACGTCACGCATTCTCTCCGTACGTGGAAGTGTACCGCAGCCACGGGATTGGAGTCCCCCTTTCTGCAGCCCTTTAACCTGAAGCCTAACTCAAGATAAACACATTGGCCCTACTGCTTCCTGTTTAAACCTTCACAATAAACGTGCAAGTGAAAGTTTATTACGAAAATAGTCTCAATTTGTATTTCCGTTTAAATACACTAATTTTACAGTCGTTTTAGTCTATATATTTTATCTCAACGTTTAGGGTTCCAATTTCTGCTTCTTGTATTGAGTTATATGTTCTCCCCACGCATTTGTTTTGTTCAGAGGATTGCAATGAATTGCATGCTTTTAGTGTCATTCATTACACAAGTATAATGAGATTTAAAGCTTCACCATGAAGTGCACAAATAACAATAAACAAACAAACAAATAATCAGTAAATAATTATAATATTTCCTTTCCAACTTACAAAAACATGTAATGTCACATTAACTAAATAATATAACATTTCCATCATCAGTTCAAGTGTGAACATGAATTTATCTGTATATTACAATATGAGCCCTTGGGATTATCTGGTGACTCAGTAGGTAGAATGGAATATGGATATTATACGTAATGGAAAACTATATTTTATGACATCTACGTCCAAAGTCTCGCTCACACGGTTTCTATTAGTTTACTTTACTTTTTCTCCTGGCAAATATCCCAATGTGATGTCAGCAAATCCATGTTCCAACTCATGTGTAATTAGCAGGGTAAGCAGTGGTCCTCTAACATAATTTGCATGCGAATCAAACTATTGCCCTGAATCAACTGGCCCAAGGCAAGAGGAAAGAGGGTTTGACTAGTGGTCAGGGTATCCACAGGGTGCTGGCCTGCATGGGGGAATGAGCAGGCAAGTTCCTGTCAACAAAACAGGACTGTTTAACATAAGAAACAGACATAAGCTGGAACAAGGACAAAAAGGTTACAGAGCAATGGAAATGCACAGACTGAAAAACAATTGCAAATCCACAGTTTGGGTTAAAATACGGTTTTGAATTTTTGGTTTGAAGAAGAGTCCAACACATCCTGATTTTTCAAACATGCAAAACCCTACATAGAAAAGGAAAATGTCTCTGGCTAAGAAAATCATCTATACAGGGTATATTAAGTAAAGCATTTGATTGACAAAATGAAGGATTATTTCAAATACAGCAATAAAATCATAGATGACAAGTAGGCTTTTGTGTTGTGATAATGACGACAGGGCCTATGTCCGATTATTATTATTATTATTATTGTCAGGGTTAGCAGTAGAGAGATGAGACACTGATGTCTGTTTGTTGTGGTTGTTGTTGTTGTTGCTGTAGGCAGTTTCTTGCCTCGTACTTTCCTAGCATTACACTACAATTGTAAGATTTCTGCCCTGGATTCCTCTCTCACATGTGGCTGGCAATACTTCCTAAGCTCTTACCCTCACCTCATAATTGTGGCCCCTTTAAAAATACTGCAACATCAATTACAGCTTAGGCAAAACTCCAGCCCTCTCCTCAGGACTAAGAAGCTCAAAGTGCCAGGGTCCTTTGCTTGAAGCAACCACAGAGTTGGTCAACTCGCTTGGGGTCAGTTATTTTGCCATTGAGTACTTCCATTTTCCCACATAAACTGTTGCCTGCACTGGAGAAAGCATTGGAAATTTTGCAAAAAAGAAAGAATAAAACCGCAGGGTTAGTCTTGAGAGACATACCACAGATAGCATTGCCTGTGAGGACTCCTGGCAAGCTTGAGGAGCCTCTGCCTGGTAATTTTAGACAGCCTGCCAAACAGCTTCACTCCCTTCTGAAGCTAACAAAAGCATAATCGGATAGATCAAAGTGCAGAATGGACAATATCGTAAATATGCAAGACCAGCAAAATGCAAGATATCTGTAGTGCCTCAAGGCATCTGACATTATTTAAGAATGTGATATATACAGTCTGAAAACAGATAAATCAGTAATTTTATCTTGATACGTATTAGACGAGGCCATTCCCTCCCTGACTTTAATAAACATGCTATTGTCTGAAACACCAAGCTCTTCTTCTTTCATGTGGCAATACTGATGGCTATCAATGTAGAATCAACACAAGCCAGCTGGGGCCAATACCAACAGCTGATCGCTCAGAAATGTTGAAGGATGAAAGTGGAGTTCTTTCCGACAGATTTAGCTTTTTTTGCAAAGCCAATAATTCTTTTTATAATGGAACATATTTTAGTATATGCACTTCTTTGGATCTGGCCTAAGTCTGGGTGGAACTTTGGTCTATCAGAATAGTTGAGGCGTTGATTGGAATGTAATGAATCGCCAGATGAGCCACTTAACATTCCAAAACAAACTGAAATGTCCAAAGCGATTGAGGAGGAAAAATAAGGTCTTGAGAGTGAAATGTTCCTCATTTGAACCCAAGGTAGAGAAAACATTCGCGTATAGTTGCTTAAATCACCGTTCCACCCAGTACAATACAATTCTTTTTTAATAATACATACAATATATTCATAAAGCTGTACCAGTGATCAAAACATCCCTTTGGAAATATATTATGAAATAACTAGGTAACCAATGTTGTTATGACACTTTATCATTGAAAAATCACTCTTAATTGACTAGTATGAATTCATGGGCAGCCCTTTTCCGTACCAGAAATTGGGGACACAGAATTGTAATTGTAACTGAGAATTGGCTTTCTGGGAGTTGGATGCAATGATTTGAAAATAGCCAGCTTAATGTCATTCCTCTGCCGTGACCTATTCGTCTTTCAACTTGGCTCGAAGGAAAGCAGAATTATTGGAGCAGCGGACGAGGGTACAGCTGTAAAATCTTTTATAGTCATGTTCGGAGCAGATAAGTGACCATTATTCAAACCATGGCGAACATTAACTGGATTAATTCTGCATGGCCGGAAGGGTGAAATACTATTCATCAGAAGAGAGGGAAATAACAAGGAAATAAGAGTGGTTCATGGGGTTGGTTAAAATTCAAACCAGAAACTTTGTGCCGAGGCCTGCACAAGTCATTAAGTCACACTGGTAAAATTCAAGGGAAAAGGGGAAGTGAGGGAAAAAAGTCATCTGTACAGTATAGTTTCCAACATTGGGAGCCAGGACAGGGAGGTGACCTTGTGGCATATTTACTCACGGGGACTTGATCCATTTCTAGGCCTTTTAGTGGGAAGAACATGTATGGAAAATAAACATCCCTTGAGCCTCATCCTCAGTATAGCCATCAGAGCATCAACCTCCTATGGAGACTGTTCCCATTAATTGGACAGAATCAATGCACAATTGATAAAAAGGTTGATCAGGCTTAATTGTAAAAGGTAAGATAGTTAAAATAGGTTTGAAAAAAATACTAGAAACAGTTCCTTCTGGTCATTAAAAAAAGTAGTATCCACTTTTTTCCTTGATAAAGCTAAATGTCTCTGAAATAATAAATGATCACTGGCATGCTGAGCTCCCACACTTATCAACACTTTGTGACTCAGTTCACTCAGTCAGCCTTCCCAGACATTCCATATCCTCACCTTGTCATCACTACAGGCGTGGGTGTGAAGAATCTATGATTCACAAATTCCATCCGCTGCACCAAATTGGAGTTTTAGATGAAATAAGAGACTATTTCATCTAAATTATGAGAAACTACTTCAACCTTTATTTGATTTTGTGTCATTTTTATAAGGTTCCTTAGACAATTTGGGCTGAAAATACACATTAAGTAACGTTTGTTTCTTTATGCTTAACTGTGCAATCAACCGGGTTCAAATATGAATATTTACTCTAATATTTGAATCCTCACTCTGATTGGCCTTTGGCGAGTTTCATTTTAACTCATGTTGGATTCCAGTTATCAACATTTTCCTTCTTTCCACATTGTCTGATTACAGTTGCCGTAAAACCATATGGTGTAGACTGTTATCGTTTAAAACAACAATGCTTTTTCAATCGCTCATTGGTGATGATAAGTACTGTGCAGCAACTTCTTTGAGGATATAAACACATCTATTTGAAAGGACATGTTTTAAAAATAATGTAGTCTGCAAACTTGGCATGTGCATTTTCTCAGGTCAGTGAAAAGTTAATTATTTGCTGTCAAGATTTGAGTTTTTTAAATGGCTTCTTATCAGATTATTACTCTGGCAAGAAGCTTGTATTATTATAAATACATTAAGAAGCTTTGATTAGACTTGTATAGAATCACAAATAAGCATGCAATGGACGTGTTCTAAATTTGTATTTATTTTTTTAATTTATATTTGGTGGATCTTAGGTTTGCTTGCATGTTGGGTGCACCGCCAGGCTTCACCATGATTCTCTGGCTAAAATAAATAATCTTCTCCTGGGCTGACTATGTTTATATGCAGCAGGGTTCTCGAGAAAGGAAGTCAATGAGCTGGTCTAAAGGAAAGACATTATCTCGGATAGAATCAAAGAACAGACTAAATAAAGTAGATGCGAATCTCAACAAAATAATTATGTAAAAACAATATCCAATTTAAGATTAGGAATGCACGTTGAGGAGTTTTTGTATTCACATCAGTCCAAAAGGCGAGCACTGATGAATATTGATCAGGTCTTCAGGACGTAGGCTAAAGCTCTAGTGGTCAGTCAATAAAGCTCCAGGTTTGCCATCTTTATCGAGCCATGCCTCAAATCTGTCACAGTGAGCAAATCACAATTTCTCTTTCAATCTATAACCTCCACGGGTCCCCGAAGACCCCATGAGGCGGAGACTGTGTCGGCTCCATTGATGTGCACAGAAAGCGAGAAATCGGCTTGTTTCCGCTCACGCTGTTTGGATAAACAAAATTGCCAGATGACAGAGGCTTAACACCAAAACTGATTGGATTAATCACTTCGGGGTGAAATCAGCAACACATTTAACAGCTGCAAAGCTTGGAATGATAAATACAATACTTGTCTGACATCGACAGTGGCTTTCAATGCACAACTCTTATCATTTTGAAACAAAATTATGCTATTTGTAGCAAAATTCAACAAGTTGAGGTCTGTTTCCTTTACATGTAGCTAAAAAACCTTCACCTAATCACTCCTGAAATGGGTGGCTTCTTATGCTACAACCCATCTCTACCAATCAGTGCTCTAAGTTCCCTTTTTAAGGCATGGCGCATTAGAAGGCACTGAAAGAGACGGCACACGAGAAATAGTAAATCACTTCAGTCCATTGCTGTTTACAGACTCCACTGGCTGCTTGGGCTGCTGTATATTTGAACTGTGAACCTCCATGTGCAAATGTGTATGAAAGGAAGTGTGTCCGAAAAAGAGAGAGGGAACGTGTATTGAAGTGCGTGCACGAGAGAGAGAGGGTCCACACAAAACCCAGTGTCTCACCCTGTAGTTTCCTTCACACATTTCACAGGGTATTCATTTGCCCCACGGGCTCCTGGCGCTCTCTAATTCTCCCAGTCACAAACAGGCCTCTGTGTAGGCCAGTCAGGGCCATGGGACTAAAAAACAGACTTTTTCCAACCCTTGCGGCCCTCCCGACACAATAACGCCCTTCTTTTGACCCTCACATGATGTCACACTCATTCATGCAAACAATAAGGCTGATCTAAAGTCATGTCCAAGAACACATGGCACTTCAGTCTGTGTTGATGAACATTGGCAATCCAAACCAGCTCTGAGGTCAGCCACACACAGACGCACAAATACCCACCACACACATAGTGTGGAAACAGTGAGGTCAGTGTGAGATCAGCTAAAATATTTACGGCACGGTTTAAGGACATGAAGACTGGAGCATCATAGAAGCCACCGTTTACAGATGGAGATTATGGGCGGAGAAAGAGGAATAGAAAAAGCCTGCCATGTATTTAGACATGTGGATGACCACATACTGAGCATATAAACACACCCATATGCACAGAAGATAAGAACCAGAATGTACTGTTTACACACATGGCAAGACATACATACATATGCAGAAAAACCACACTGCCCATTACTTGTAAAATTCAACTCTGCAGGTTCATTAACTCAAGTCGAAAATGGTAATAATAAAATCGTCAGTATACATCAACAATAAAGGCTTGATTTAGTAAAAGTAGACTGTTGGGGGGGGCAGCGGCTGAGTGGTCTGCACGTCGGCCTCACAGTGTGGAGTTTGCATGTTCTCCCCGGGCCTGCGTGGGTTTTCTCTGGGTACTCCGGTTTCCTCCCACATTCCAAGAACATGCATGGTAGGCTGGTTGGACACTCTAAATTGACCCTATGTATGAGTGTGAGCGTGAATGGTTGTTTGTTTGTTTGTGCCCTGCGATTGGCTGGCTACCAATTCAGGATGTCCCCCGCCTCTGGCCTGAAGTCAGCTGGAATAGGCTCCAACACCCCCTGCAACCCTAGTGAGGATAAGGGAATTTCAGAAAATGATGAGACTGTTGAGGGATGTTGATATGCCCAACATTACATCACAGACTTCCTTCCCGGGTTTTAAACCTTCACTTGTCATAAGGCCAAGCTTGTGACAATGTTTTCCCCTCAAAAATGAAAGAGCAGTAATGTAGTTTGGGTTAAGGGAATGATATGTTGACTCATGCCAGTTGAAAATGAGCAGTCTCTTGACATGACAAGGCATATTTAATCATTGACATTTCAAACATGGCACAGGTTATTTTGCTTCAGCCTGCCTTTCAAACTACTCTGTGCAGCGGCCGGGCCGTACTTAAAAACACATTTATTTTTAGCCAGATAGATACAGCCAGAAACAGTGCAAACAAACAATGATGTGTGTTTGTGTGTATGTGCCAAGGCATAATGTTTGTAGGCTAAATGAGCAAATTCAAGCAAATGTAAAGTTATGCCAGTCCCTTTTTCTAAGCTACCGTTCTTGGAAACCCGTCAACTATGGGTAACATAACACAGACTGACGCACTAATCTGTGAAACAGCACTGCTGATACCCGCCATGGCTAATCTCATCACACTGCAGCCCGAGTATGTGTGGTGCTTGTTCTGTCTCCTCTCTCGTGTCTGGGAGAGCACACCAGTGACTAAAGTAAACTCTCGACAGTGCGGCCTGTGTGAGTGTGTATGTGCATGACAAGACTGTGCCAGAAGTAGGACTGATGGTTGAGTGACAATCAGATTTCCGTTGCTTTCACTCAACCCACCAGAGAGGGGGTTGGGGTTTGGGGAGTTGAGTAGATGAAAACAGATCATAAAAGTAACATCAATGCCTGATAGTGTCTGCAAGAGAGGAAACATAAAAAGGGGGTGTGAAAATCAGCATGGCTTTTGAGAGAAAGAGCAATAAGAAAGAAAAAAGGACGAGTGGGTGTGAGCGCATTAATGTCAAGCTCATTCATCTAACGCAAGCGGGAGTGTTAAAATGATAATAAGTCCTTTTAAATTATAAATTTTTTTGCATACTGTAAAGACCATCTAAATGTTACATTAAGGTGCAAGCATGGTATTAGCGCACTGAGATTCATCATCGAGTAGTATTGATTTCATATAAAAAAACAGCTGATTCTAATAAAATGTAACTTAACCTTAGATATTTGATTGATGCCGCAGATGGATCGGTATGGCTTGGGACACTAAGTCCCAAATAAACATAAATTTTGTTAACTGATTTTTTTAAATCTCTAAAGGGAGATATGGAAGAACTGTATAATAGATAGTATGTTTTTGATGACACGGCAAACATTTCAGGGTGTACTAGACAGTATTGACCACAATTTTTGAATCTTTCACATCTGGGACACATTTAACAGCCATGTGCAATGTATTACATATTTTTTTGTAGAAGTCGAGTCCAAATGTGTAATCTGTTGATGGGAGTTGATTCCAACTAACCATTTTCTGGTCTGTTGTTGCGCCACTCTCATAAGCAAGAAGAGCAAAAAAATGGCAGATGATAGAATAGGTGTCCTATAGTTTGAGAAACATAGATTGAAAAAAAAAGTGTAGACTTTGAGAAGCAGGCCAACAAGGTCAGAGCAGCTATCCCATGAGTTGGCTGCATTATGCTGCTTCAACCCTAAGCAGTAATTGGCTTTTTTAGAGCACAGGGGTGAAATTTGTCACTTTCTTGGTCGGGAGGGTGGGTAAACTTTAGAGATCCTGTGTCGACTGCACACTGATCGTCAACTTGAAGAATCCGGGATTACTTAGCAGTTAGACCTTTCACTCTTTAAAGGTAATGTTAACAAGGGAAATTAAACTGGGTTAAACTAAAGCTCCCAGCATTTAAATATTACCTTCCGAAACGGCCCAACCTCTGCCCACCTTTGGTAAAAATCTCCCTTATTCCCACTTGAACAGATCATGTAAATGTAAGGATAAATATAAATATCATGAAATAAACATTTAAACATGATCCAACAAATATAAGGGGAAAAACAAGCGCTAGGAATCAGGGGTATGTTTTATTTGAAAAAGCTTCAAATAAGACTTATCCTTGTTTTCAAAAAATGTTTCTGTATGATAACACCATCATCAATGTCCATTAATGATAAAAACATGGCTCTGGTTATACATTTTAGATGGGAGAAAAAAAACCCATTGAGTAAAACAAGAATCTAATCAACACATTTACCAAAGCGGTAAAAAGTACTCACCCGAACACCATACAAGCCTGATCTCAAGTACAACCCAGCACCCAACTCGTGACTCTTTTTATTTTTGCCAAATGGTTTTCTGGGCAGTGTTAACCATGCGGGTGGTAGTGCAGCTACTGGCGAAGCAGCCACTTGTTAGATCTGTCGGATTAGACTGCCACATGTCTGCCTGGACTCACTTTTAGTTTTTATGTCACGACCAATGTGGGGGCAATACCCATGTGTGTGCGGAAACACCTTACCTTCTCAGTCAAACAGACAGAATACAATTTTTGTGGTTCTTACGCATTTGTGCCTAACTTTTACACGTGAAATTATGAAATAAATAACATGTTCCACTCTCTTGAACTGACAACTTATAACGTCTCCAGCACGCAAAGCATTAATATTATATTTCCAATATGTTCACTAGCAGTACTAAAGTGTAAAAGTGAAAAAGGGACTATGCTGTTAAACTAAGTAGAGCACTCATTTGTGCACAAGTGAACTTAAGTAGGCACAGATGCAGTGAAGGGAATCAAAAAATAAAAAGCAAAACAAACAAAAAACAGGCTGAGTAGGGGTTGAGATGACACAAGCACCCATTGCACAATATGACGGTTTTGTTTTTTTCCTTTTTCCTTACAATTTTTACGCAATAAGTTGTCGAATTGCTTTAAGTACAAAGACGAGTGCACATTTTCCGTGTCTTGTGAAGGACAAAAGTGTGTTTGTGTGTGCTTGCATGAGCTCTGAACTGTATTAAACTAAATTAATTAATAGCCTGAATCTGTTTCCCATCATGACGTATGCATGCTTGTGGGTGGGGGTCCTCAGCCACATGTATTGCTGCCCGGGGGTGCGGTTTGCTGTGATTACATCAGATGGAGCACTATTTTAAGGAGCCTCCCAAACAATCTCCCATGATGCACACAGACAACCACACGCAGTGAAACACACAGGCGGCATCCAGGAAGCAAGTTTGTGCTAATGGGATGTTTAGAGTGAGTGAGTGCATGCATAAAGATAGAGGGACAGTGTAATGAAAAAGTAACAAGTTGGAGGTCATTGTCCAGCCTCAGAGGGCATGCAACACCCTTTCCTCATCACCTATCACACACCCGCACACAGTTTTTTACGATATAGGTCTTTTACACAACAGCCACCAGCTTGGATGAAATGATGGATGAATAAAGGAACAGATGGGGACGTGGACAGAGGTGGTGGTCAGGACAGGAGGAGAAAACCAAACTTTCTCTCTCACTAACATTGACTCAGTGCAAACACTGGAGGCTTTTTGACTTCGTGGTGGGGGTTGGGGTTCACACCAGTGGCCTTTTTTACACTTCAATGTCAGCAGCAGTGGTGCTAGTTTATATGTTCGTAGTGAAGCAAAAAAACAATGACAAAAGGGAGAAAATAGGAATGTTGACTTGAGAAAAGACAATATTTCCGGCTTGGACAGTGGGAGTATGAAGATAAGAACCTTCCGAGGCCAGCGACTGGAGCTATCTTATCTTTAGGGTTTTTTTTTTTCAAACTCTCTGGGAACACTGAGTGAAGGTGTGAAAACCAGGGATTTTCTAGACAGGAGGTATCAATTAACCTACACACATACACAGAGAAATTTATCATACTACATGCTTTACAAGAATTGTTTAGATTTGTTCGGACACCATCGATTGAGTAAGTAGCTGGTGTACAAATGCATTGTTTCATACTGAAAAAAACTATTTTTTTTAAACTCTTGGAAGAGATTTAAAAGTACATTTTAGTATTCTTATTCATAATGTCCATGTGAAAGTAATGTTCAGTTGAGTAAGTACTGCATTTACATTTTATACTTGAAGAACATCTTAGCAGCAGCAATATTTTTAAAGATACCTTTTCCCCAATTGGTCAACTATAATGCATTGAGTAATGAATGTACAAAGCAATTTCAACTACGAACTCGTATGTGTATGTGACGGCCTTCTTTGCCCCAAGTCAACAGGGTCTAAGCATTTATGAGCTAATTACCGCCTGACCAGGACTGGAAAGCTGGTGATAAGCCCCGTCTTAGGCCCTCTCATTAATGTTACATGCTCCACTGGGGTTATATACACACACACACTGGGCTATGTGCACTGAGATTGACAGCCAAAAGTGCATGCGCAGCCACACACAGAGTCATGTCTGTCCTCCAAAACAACAGAAGCAGCACTATTCATAATTAAGAAGCCTTCAAAACGGATGCCTCCGATTGGTGAGGCTGGGAATTCTTATTAACTAATCAAAACAGATGCCGAATGTGAAAGCTCTGCATCGTGTGACTTTGCTGATAGTCATGAGAATCATTACTGTTTAATATGGATGATATCAATTATTCCCATCTTGTTTCTCAAGGACAGACGTAATCATAATGATGACGAAGGACTTGAGGATGTTCAACAGATACAAGCAACTTGTCTCACTAATTTTCTCCTTCAGACAGTCATTTCCGCTCCATGTTTTCCTCTTTAGATTCTTTTGTATTTGATCAGAGCAGATGTTAAACTCCCCCTTCTGATACCTTTCTTTCAGGGACTTCACAAATTCAACACAGTCAGAAACCTCATACATGTGCATCTATGCAGCTTATAGTATATGTTTCTTGTTGCACAGTTATGGCAGCAGGAAACATGGATCGAAAATGGTCCGAACATACTAATCCCCTAACCGTCGGTGGGTAAATTACATAAAGACTGAAAAATGTTAAAAAACCTGAAGGAGGCGGATACATGGCATGGAAAAGCACAGTTTGTAAAAATAGAGAAGTCAAAGGACAGCTTGTAGGCTGTCTTGCTGGAAAGACAGTTTGTTTGGAACAAAACCAATCTTTGCCAGAAGTGTGACACCAAAGTGCATACTACACACACTTCCACTAAAAATGGACAAGGCAGGCAAATTCCTACTAACAATGTATGAACATGTACCGCACTTATTCACATGTATACCCTGGAAACTGACATTCTTCCACCCAAATGCACATTGTAGGAAACCTATATGCATATACCATATTTTCCGCACTATAAGGCGTACGTATTATAAGATGCAGTAGTGTTAGCAGTGGTGGTGGTAGTGGTAGTAGTAGTAGTAGGGGATTGTGCTATACACCCACTAGATGGAACTGTATAAGTAGTAATAGTCGTAGTGGTTAGGGATTATTTTATATATCAAATAGATGAAGCTTTAGTAGTAATAAGAGTAGTAGTGGTTAGTAGTTGTGATTTACATCAACTAGATTGAGCGGTGCCAAAAAGAATTTCATACAATCATTAACCAATATTGATCCATATATAGTAAAACGGATTGGATTATAAGGCTCACTTTCGGCTTTTGAGAATATTGAAGTCTTTTAGTTGTGCCTAAATCTGTGGAAAATACGGTACACAAACATATGTTGTAATGTGCTTAAAGCAGCAGAGCAGCCATTAGCCAAGTGATAATCAATAGAGTAAACAGATTGAGCATTGTTTCGCTAAATCATAAAGCTGTATTCTTATCAGCCTTTAGCCTTCTTGTTTCTCATAAAGAAAGTGCAGAAATTGGCAGTTTTCTTTTATATATGAAGCAGCTCCATCAGCAGAAGAACTTGCCAAAAATCATTAGACATGATGTATATGCAATAAAAACACCCCTGTTGGTGAAGTACAATACACTTCCAAATAGGACATGCACACTATTTTTTACAATTTAGTTCTCATGCATACACACACAAGCACTGTCAGTGTCTCGCTTTAGGGCTTGCCTGAGAGCTTTTTGGTAAACGACTCCTCAATTCAGCATGTCTATCCTGTTGCACTGGACTCCTTAAATTAACCCCCAAATTGCTTGGGTGTGTGGGTTTGTCACAGAAGAAAAAGCAGTGCAGGCCTTATTGTGGTTTAACAGCATTCCATGGAAAAACAAACCAAAACTGACTTCATTTTCCTCAGATTTCAAAGCTTAGTCGCCCTTTATTTTGCTGTTGCTGATCAGTACTACATCTGAAAGGATTTTTGAAAAATGAGAATATTTGTTTATTGTAATTGTCATTAGGGAAGTTATTTAATGGTTAAATTATGTTCATGTGATGCAATTCAATGTTTTTAAACGCCTGCCTTATTGCAATTTCAACATTTTGGCAGTGGCTTTGTTAAAATGATCACATTTGAAGATCATTTTGGTGGTCAATGGGAGTCCCTCTATTGTGTTGTGGGCTGTTGTGTTACAACCTGAAACATTATCTGGTTTTCCCTTTACTGTAAATGAGGAATCTTTTGTGTCTCTACGTAATTGAATCTCGTCCAATATGCTGTTTGCAAAATTCACTTCTTATAAGCACTCTTTCAAATTCCACAATGCTGAACTAGCCAAACAGTTCAATATCCTGGGCTCATGCTTTTAGTAGTCTTTTATCAAGAAGCATAGTCGACACCACCAGGCTTTCATTTAAATTTGGACAGTTATGCATGTCAGTTGTGAACTTGTCTTGGCCTTTAAGCTATGCCGAGACACACCCCTTCCCAGAAGATCTGAAGCTGTACACTTGAGAAGAATAACTGGTGTGCTTATGTTTTTCAGACCATGACCAATACTTCAATTTTGTTAATTATCCATGAGCTAAAACTCCATGTTTGCAAGATCACAATTATGCATGCATGCCAAGCAATTTCAACTAAACCACTGCAAGGACTCAATTGAGACTCCACAGTCATCTGGGGAAAACAAATGTGTGCCATTGTTCGTTGATGCGGATTGCTTGTGCTATAAGTGGTGATGCTGCGTGTGGAGAAAAACAGAAACAGGGTGAGGTTGAATTATGTAAAATTATAATGTAAACTGTTGTTATCATAGGGTACTGATACTGGTGGCTTCCACAGAACCCTAGCTGACACATTCACACCAATTAGTGGCCCATCTGAGGACGTGACATTTCTTGCTTTTTTTAGGGTTTTGCTGGTAATAAATAATGCTCTGTCCAGTATTGAGTCATCACATGTTCCGCTTCCATAATAAGGTCAGTTAATGTGAAAATTTAAAGAAAAGCTACTATAATTTTCAAAGTTAAATACCCCATGTTTTCTAAACAGTTGAATCCCGTTTTTTTCCAGCTAGTAGTGGCATGTAGATGCATGTAAGACACAAGGCGCTCTAAATTGTTTGTGATTTTACACAGATGTTCCTGCATTGAACCATTACTAACAATAGTGTTTGGATTTTTCATAAGAGTTGCGTCTTTGCGGTTTGGCCTCCACACCACTTGTGAATTTCTCGGCCATCCAGATGTCTGCACTTTAAAGAATGAGTCATAAGTTGCTTAGAAGACTGCCGATTTACAGGTCACGGTCCAGCCACTCACAAACAGACAGAGTAAATGAAAAACCAACACAAAAGTCTTGCTAAGGTACTGAGCCATGTCAACCCACCAAAACAGTTAAAAGCACCTTGGCTGAGTCACTGAAACTAAATAGATGAATGCCATCATTTCAAACAACACTCCCTTATCTGGACACACAAATTAGTGTCTATACCAAAAACATTTAATAAATTATTATTTTAACATAAGACAGAGAAAAACATGCAGCCACAACATGAAGAAATATTACTGGAATATATTATGTATGTAGTCTTTGCAATGGTTTACAATAACTATTTTCTGAGCTTCATCACAAAATCTAATTAGAAAATGAACTACTTTTGCTCCCTGAAAGAGTTAATTGCCATTGTTTGGGTGTTGTGGCCGATGTGGAGGCGTTGAATGTGTTTGCTGATGTGCTCAGAGTTAAGTACTGAGCTTGTAGATGTGCTATGACTGGATGCTTACAGCACAAAAGACCCTATTTCCACTGAACAATAGTATTCTATCCAGACTGAAGATGTATTGTTACAAAGTGTTAGGCGGACAATCAAGTCTACTGGTGACAGCGGTGAAAAGCGCAGAACGTACTGTTTTCAGCAAGGGAAGAATCTATCATCTGACATAACTTACGAAACATGAATATTTGGGTGGACAACCACAGCGAATTAGCAAGAGATGACTAATGGTTTAACATTGGTGGAGGTTTGGGTCATTTCTGTGCAAAAATATTGAGAAATTCTAGTAAATATCAACACCAAGACTCCTAGTGTCTGAGTTTCGTTGGCATGATTGAGCATGTCTTCTGGCTGTGTTAAGTTTGCGCTTATTCAGCCAGAGGCGGATTCATTATGGGCTCATTCATCACCTGCAGGACAGTTTGGCACCCAAAATGTAGGGACTTCCTCTTTAGACTCTTCACTCAGCATCTCTAGCGCTTTCACTGGTCCACTATCTCCCCCCCCAATCACATATCTTACCTTTGTTGTTTGATTAATATTAGTATTTTGAAGTTCATCTTAAAGAAAAAAAACGTAATTCATTCTAGATAACTCCCTCCCATCCTAAATGTGTAAAATTTAAAATGAATTATTATTCCCTCTATCCTTCCTCCTACGAATGAGGCAGAGTCTTGGCCTTAGTATTAATATTCTCTTTTGGCTGATCCACAGACTTGTAAAGATGCTGCAATGTTTGTGAATATCAAAACGCAAAGCAACTGAAAACTCAGTAGCCTCATTTTTTTTCTTTGCCTTTCAACGTTTTTTCCTTTATCCAAAGTTAAGAATGTGTGATTTGCATATCTAAATGATTTGAGCAAGGGCTTCAGTTTCAATAACGTCACAGAACAAGTTCCACTACCTTTCTTTACCTTTTAAATTTGCGCTGGTTTGTGTGTCTGGTTGTGTGCATGTGTGTATGTGGATTGCATGAGTGGGGAGTCCTTCCTGTGGTTTCTTTCAGCTGGCATTCAGCCTAATTAAAGCTTTTATAGCCCCAAAAAGCTGTAGCGTATTACAGTGAACGCCCATTGCGCTGTACTTATGGAAACTTGGCATTATAAACAAGGGTAAAATGGAGGTAAAAACAGTCTAATTTCTTTGATGTTACCAAAGAGATCCAGCAACATATTTGAGGGTGAAAAAGCAGATAGCTCACAAAGTAAGATTCCTTGCTGAAATTATGACTCCAAAGCCTGTCTTTTCTGTAATGTCACCACTTGACAAAAAAGACAGCCATTTCAGAGGGGGAAAAAGGGTTGTAATGTAAATTTAATAGGAAACATTCAACAAAACCCCAAAATTGCTGGTCAAATTGATGACAAAATCCCACAAGAATTTCCAGAAACATAAGGACCATCATTTATTAAACAAAAAAAGCTTTCTTTTCACTTCATAATTACCTACAATCAAGGCACTAATGACTTTTGTGGGGCCTGTAACTTCCTCCACTCACAGTGAAACTAAAAATAGCTACTATGTAGAGTGGCATATGCAGCAGATGGGTCAAAACAATAAGCCAGAAAACGTTCACACCCTCTAAACTTTTCCACAGAAGTGACTGATCAATCATGAGGGAAAACATAAGAGGCGAGGAAGCAAATCAAATGAGCTTTTGCACTAATGCAAAGGCTCAGCTGCACATTTTCTGATTAACCTTCACAGGAGAATTCAGCCCATGAATTTCCAATCCATCTTCTCTTGTGTTATAAATGGTACAGGACCAGAGGCACTCTCAACCACATGAATGCAATTCTGGCCACTTTCACAACAAAGTCAAATGATGGTGAAAGCAGATAGTATGTGAAAACAACATCTGGGCTGTATTTGATTACTGGAAGATTCTACGTTGGAGGAAAAAGGCGTATACGTACGTAGTGGAAAGTGAAAGGCCAAAAGCAAGTTTGAACATATTTCTGTCCTATTTTGTGTGTATAGGCGATGCTTTATCAAGAACCAAAATGACTCAGGGGTGATGCTGTTGAATATACAGACTGGCCCAAGGCAAATTCCCTCCCTTGTCAGCGGAAAAGCAAAGGCAAAATTTAGTACAAGAAGGCACTGAAGCTTCTAGCACCTTATTAAGACATACAGTATGAACCATGCAGACATTTATAATCGCTGACTTTGCATTTCAAAAAGCCAGGCTTGCTTACCAAACATCTTTGCCAAAGTGCCATTTTTGCACTATTTTAACATCTACAGTAACTATATTTTATTCATTTTATGTTTTTCAATCCCCGGAGAACTACATCTTTTGTTTAGCTGGTAAAGGAAATAAAGTTGTATCTTCCATAATAGGACACTCCCATCTAGCACATGTAACAGATTTTTTTAGACAAGATTCTTGTACAAAAGACATGACCTTCACATGTGTGCCAGATTAGTCAAAATGAGAAAAAGTGAATAATGAATATCTGTCAGGTTTTCATGGAATGCAGTATAATCCATTTTTCTCTCTGACCCTTTTGCTTTCTCCCAATTCAGTGGCCTCAATCCTCTTATTCCCAAACCACTCCATATCTGCCTTCCTGGCTCTCCATCTTCCCTTCTCACACTCCTCCTCTCTAATCACTCCCATCGCTCTCTTGTGAAGAGGGGGAAGCAGGCTCTCATGTTTGACAGACAGGGCCTGAGTGCAGACATCTCCTGTGCTCGGTCTTATCACTGGCCAAGCTTGGCAACATTTGAGTGGCAAAGGACTTTCACTGGAGGCACTTTTTGCCTCGGGTAATCTCTGAAGGTCAATGTTTGTGTTGTATAGTAGCTGTGCATGTGCGTGTGGTTGGAGTGGACATGTGACAAACCTCAACTGATAAAACTGTGAAAGTGAAAGTCTATCAGTGTGATTAAACCCACGAGATCTCTGTATAAAGACAGTTATTCTAATCCACCTAGATTTTTCCCCACTCAACATATATGACTAATGCATTATTGTTTGTTTTTTAAAGTTTGGATCTAAAGTTCAAATAATATGATCGCTCCTATTATTTGAACTTTAATTTCGCTTTATGTTGATCTGACACGTTTGAAGATTTTCCCTCGCCAAATGAAGTTAAGTCAGAAATTCCTTTTAGACGTCAATACAGACAGAGGGGCATGGCAAAACCTGAGTGAGGGCAGCAGGGAGGGGCCACCAATTGGCTCAATAATAAGTGTGTCCCGTCTGAATGAATTAAGACATCCATGTCATTGGCAGCATAAATGTATCCCTTTTTGGACATTCACACGATGAGACGTCTTTTGAATTAAGGTCAATACGGATCAATGCAGGTCAAAGTTTATGGACAACTGGGCGTCGGCTCTCTTGTCGTTGTTCGTCAGCTGCCGGGAAGGAATTGGCATTGGGGGTGGGTGGTTTAAGAAGGTTACTCACTTACCAAATCAATTGCCACACTCACAGCCTAAGGAGTAACATAAAGATCCACTTGCATGCATTGTCAGTATCTATCGCTCCACTTTCTATCCCCCTCTCAGTCTGGCTTCAAACACTTAGCCTCTTCCTACTTGAGTGAGCTCAGCAGAATTTAGTCTCTTTTCCCTGGAGGAATATTCAAGAAAGGGAGTTTTGTACTGAGGTCTGCAAGGAAGTTTTAATAAGATGACATGGCAGGCCTTCCAACAACTGTCGACAAAACCTTTTGTCAAGTAATTTAACATATGATTTCATTTTCCGGCTCTCAAAAACACCGTCAGCATCCACGTAACACATTGAGGTAATGTTAAACAGTAAATGCTGAGGCCATTCATTGTAGTCTTTGTGGGTAAGCTTTCAGCCCAGGTGCAGCGGAGCTGCGGGAGTCATGGGGCGCAGGAAGAGCAGGATGCTGCAGCACATGGTCTATACAAAACTCATTTTTTCCTTAGCTCTTGATAATCTTTTACCAGCTTCTCACACAGGGGTGCCATCAACAAAGCTGGCAACATGTCTGTGTGGAATGCAATATGGACATTTACAAACACCCAGTCAACAGAGACTGCTGAGCCAGCGCTGGATCTCACACATGTACATTACTCTTAAACTTAACACATCTGAAATGATCTGTGGCACAAAACACACAATGCAGCGCACCTATTTTGGCTCCGAAATGTGTTACGACATAAAAGTTGACAGGCAAGCATGTGTTGATATAGACCAGGGGACGCCAACTGGTGCAACGCGTTGCGAATGCGGACGAGAAAATGGAGGCAGTGGCATCATTTGGAGATTAAAGGACACCATCTTGAAAAAGGGTCCGCCAGATTCCCTTATCATTGTTAAAAAATGTACAGTATGCTTTTTGATGTACATTAGTTGCTGTGCGATGCACTTTTAAGGTGAAACACAAACCATTGCAATAAAATGTTTGTGTAAGAGCACACAAGCTGATTCTGTTTTCTGAGAGGAGGTGAGATATTTGTATCCACTGAATCAACTGCGCACATTTTTCTTTCGGATGTGAAATGTCAATATTTGCACGAAACGAATGAATACTGTACTTAAGTAATGTTTAGCCAAGTTTTTGAAAGAATTGTGTGGATAATGCCCGAATAGTTATTCTATATATTTGACAGTTTTTGTTATTTAATATATGATTGTCTGGACACCTCCCTGCCCATTTTCGGACCCTGGGCCACTTGGCTGATCGAGTTACTGGACCTCTTGTTAATTTAGTTGGTGACCCCTGATCTTTAACCACACAGCAGCTCCTATTGCAACTTGCCAATTAGCAAGGAGAGCTGGAAGAATAGATTGGATGGCGACTAATATAAAAAAAAAAGGAGTGGTGGCATGTGTCACAGCTGTGAGGTGCATTGAGTTTGGTGAGCTCTCAGCCCACTTGAATCACAACAGCTGAGCTGACTTTTCCTCTTGTCTTTCCTGCCTCCACTTGAAGAATTTTATGCAGCTCAGAGTCTATGACAATCTGTCAAAGTATATTTGAGGTGCCTCCTTTTTTTTCAAATTTCTTCCATTAAAAGCACTCTTTCCAAGCCATTACAGAAATAACCAAACGACAGGATTTAAGTGGCACTCATAAAGTTGTCAGTTTGCTGCTATTCCATTAGAAAAAATCACACAAGATATCTGAGTAACTAAGAACTAAAGACATTTATTGCCCAAAAATAACCTTTTCTTGAGAAAGTCAACAATCCCGTTAGTGTCTATATTTTCAAGACGTCAACACTGACATAGAAAAATGGAATCAATCACTAAGGCAATTTACTATCCAAGGTTAAGGTGCCAAAATGTTCCATTTATACCACCCAGGGGAAAAGTCTTGGCACCCTACCCAAGACAACTCCCCACTAATCATAGATTCAGCAGCCACTGAGCACAAATCAGCAGCTAAACAAAAAATAAGGCAAATGTTTGAAAGTTACTCACCACTTCCCACTCCCCTTCCCGACTGTGCACGGAATGAGGACAAGAGGGGGCAGAGAGCACAGCAGCAGTGCAGCAGCCTGAAGCAAACACTTTCAGCGGCTTTCCCTAATTGAAAAAGTCTGTTTTCGTGTCTCGGAACATCGAGTGTGAGAGAGGAGAGGGGAAAGAAACGATTGCCGTGGGCCGAGGTGAAGGGGAGAAGAGCAATCCCGCAGCAGGGGTGAGAGCACGAAGGGACCAGAAGGAAGTGAGGGAATAACAAGAGTTCTAGACAGATGAATGCAATCAGTGGTGACCACCAGGCTGGTTGCTGAGAGGGCAAACAGCTCACAACATGCCCCCCCCCCCCCCCTCCCTTCAGGGTGCCAACTGTAGTCAGCATATTTGCCTTGAAGCCCCATAAAATGTTTTGGCAAGTTTCATTACGTACAGAGTACGTAAACCATCATTTACAGTTAGCAAAGGTTAAGTAATCTTACACGTGTTAGTATACCTCTTGTAATGCCAATTCGGAATTCTAAAATGGCGCTTTGTTAAAGGAGGCAGTCATTTGACGAGAATTAGGAAGACAGAAAATATATCCTTTTGCTGGGAAGTTTGTTTCATAGAATACACCTATATGGCCTTGAAAATAACTTGTTGGCACCAAGTTGAAATTTGATTACAGATACTGAAAGTAAGACCCCTAGAATAAGACTAGCACGACCAAGCCTGTTGTGCAGTTTTCTTAAAAAATAATTTCATGAGAAACATTGTTCAGATTTCATCCATAATCACAGTGTGTGTCAAACAGCAACTGATCGTAAATGTTGTGGACAAGAACACAGAAAATGTGGTTGTGGCTCTCGGGACTGATTTAACCATAATCATCCAATGTTAGTTATTTTTGAAATTTAGACGCACCACATTAATGCCTGTGCTTTTTCCCAAAACATTGACTTATGTAGTGTTCTATGATTTCCGGATATATTCCGTATTGTTTGTTTGAGGTGAAGTATACAACGGTTATAGTAAATGTTGGATGATGGAAAAAAAGGGATTGTTTTTGTGTAGTATTCCCTCAATAGCAGTCAATCCGTCTTCTCTCCTGCCTTCAGAGCCACCGGGTCAACGGTCTATGGAAACATCTGCTAGAGCACTCCTAAAACCCGGTAGAATTATTCAGTGGGTAGCAGAAACCTGAAAGCAGGGCAAGTAACAATCGACCTTGTGATGAGTCTCTAGGTGCTTAATCTCAAATAAACCTTGCTTCAAAATAGCTATCTCTACTTAGCTCTTACTGACAGTCCTGTGTCATTTAAATAAAAACAAAGAACTGGAAAGGGGGTTAAATCCCTGCATGGTAGGTACAAAGCTGAGATTTCTGGCACCATTCATTGCAGTGGTGTGGTCCGAGTACGGGCCTCACATCCTAGTCAGAGCACGGCTTTCACAAGCATTTGGCAGCCAGAGTTGAGCATTTTGGAAGATTTGTGGAAGTCGAGAGGGACTGCAAACCATTAAGGAAGATTCAATCCAAGCCTCACCGCAAAGGCATGCGGATCTTAAATACAAATACGTTTAAGTGTAACCGTTCTTTATCTCAACAATTTCAAATAATGACGTAGTTGAAATAGAAAAGGAATTTACATCTGCAGATTGGTGTGAAGTCCCAGCCTTCTTACATGATCCGACAATTATAGCAGCACCACTGACTGACAATTAGCAGCCAAGTGCTTGCATATTAATCATTACAGTTGTAACCCAATCTAATGTTCTACCAAAGTGGCCAAACTACTTCAATAAACTACATTGTCACCAAACACAGCACAATGTATTAGACAAATGGTCACAACTGAGTAGGAAAGACAAATGATAAAATACTAATTTCTATAATAGAGCACACGAAAGACAATGTCATACCTGTCAACCTCTGCCGATAACTGCCCTTATAAATGATTATGATTCCCCTTACAAACCCCCAAAAAACCTTACAAACACCGTACGAGTCGTGTTTGTAAGGTTTTTCATTTATAAGGGCAGTTATCGGCAGAGGTTGACAGGTATGCAATGTTTCCCTGTTTTTCTTATTGGTATTTATTTTATGGGGGCCTAACATAGAATAAGAGTCATGATAAGGCTCTCAAGGTAGTTGGACTTTTAGGCTTTAGGTTTTTATGTCAAAATAACTTACATTTAAAGTGTGACTAAAGAAGCATTGGTAGTGTTGACTTAATATTCTTAAAAAATTATTTGCTCTAGTCTAGATTAAACTAATATATTACTCCTCACAATACATTTCCACTACTGTTTTTGTGTAAAATATAACTGCAGGACTGAATCCTCCATTGAGCATGAAATGTGAGAATCATCCAATTGTGCCAGGACCAACATTGGTTGAGTGTAAAATAAAATAAAATAATAAATGCCTCACCTCGCTGCGTTTACGCAAAAGGCTTTCATACATTACTTTTTGACCAGTCAACTTAATGTTAGAAAAAAAATAGATGATTTGTCACTGTTGAAAATGCAGACGTGTGAAGAGGACCTTAACTGCATCCAGGAAGAGAGGAGAACAAAAATTGTCCGCTTGCTACTCACACGCAAAGAGGATATCCTGTACTCAACACCCTGTTTCAGTTAAGAAAGGAGATGCTATCAATCAATCACACTGACCGTGACCAGCCAAGCGCAAGCTTTCTCAAGAAGATAACTGTCAAAATAACAACATAACAGCACAAAACTCATCATAATTTAAAAGTCAGCAGATTTTTCCAAATACATACCATTCATAAAGATTTGTATGATTCCAAATGTGATAGGTTCGACTCCGAGCTCGGCTCAGACTAACTTTGCAGTAAGGTAACCATTATTTTAATTGGTCTGATCGAGACAATCCACGTGTGGTGTATTTTATTCATACATATTTGAAATAATGGACACCTGCTGCCCATTTCAGAATACAGAATTGCAATTTCCTTTGACAACTTCCAAAAAGGCCCAGAATTTTCTTGCTAAGCTGACTTGCTGACTCGTCATTTCAGAGCTTCTTTGAGTTGTCAATGCTTATCATCCTGGCTGCTTTTCTCTTTCTGACTGCTCAAAAGGTGATGAGAGGAGTGGTTAGGCCAACTACCATAAGTCAAGCTTCAGACAAGAATGATGCAACAAAAACCAGAAGTTTGCAAGGTGGAACATCAAGAAAGACAGACAGGTTGAAATGTAGTGGAGGTTGGAGGGGGGCAGATGGAGACGTTTGTAACCACTAATCTTCTCTTTTGCCTGGCGGGAATTCTTTCCTCAAAGAGGACCTTTTAAGGATAAGCATATCCTCTGTGAAAGTCAAAATTGAGGCATTTCAATGCAGCTAACAACGGTCTACGATTGGAAGCCATTAACATAATTTTGGCAGCTGTTTCCGATCTCTTTTTGTTCCAGGCAAGCAAAGACGCCGAGAAATTGTAACGTGAGAAAACTAAAGGAAAGAGAAAAGTGAAAAGCTGAGGACAACTAACAAAGACTCATGAAATGGATCAAGCCCTTGAGGCCACTAATATTTAATTTTAAACTATGTTGAGTTCAGATGGCATACCAAATATCAACTCAGAATGTTGACATCAGTGCTGGTTTGTTTGTGTAGTAAACGTTATCCTCTCACATACTTTTCAATGGATATTAAATTAGTTCGTAATCAAATGCTGCCTCCAACTGCCGATTTTTAAGTTAGTAAGGGGAGACGTCTTCTTTGATTGTATATGAATGCCAAAACCTATTTCTACTAAAATGCCGGTAAAACTATGGTTGAGCTGTGCCAATACCGAGGCAGTTGGAATGAGATACCTGGTACCACTTTACCAACAATGGTAAATTATTTGAACTTTCTCCTAACTTCGGTTCAAGATACCAGTATTCTACTCTTTGTAGCAGCAAAAACATTTTTGAGGGCAAACAGTATCCCATCAGGTCCCATTCATTATTTTGTGTAGTATAAACATTACAAATCAGCCCAGTTTTTTATCAATTCAAATGAAAAATGAACCAAAAACCCTCAACTTTTCTCATGGGAAAAATATTCACTCACTCCAATCAATGATGAAATTTCTATTTTGCAATGTTCCCATTGATTTGGTACCCACAGCTACATATCGCCGCCTCACTGCCCAAATTTTGTGGCCTTAATATTAAGATTATGATGTTTTCAATTGTTTTGGCTATGTGCTTTTGCACTTTCTTGCACTTACTTCTTGTCCTTTAGTTATCTACAATAGAAGCCACAGTCTACTCAAAGTACCCAATAACATGGCTTGCCCAAAGGTTTACAGAATGGACAAAACCTGATTCCAAAGTATTTTCCAAGTACTTCACTAGTAAAGCTTAGTCTAAAAACTGTGTAATTTGTTTTGATGTATCGCAAAAAAACATAGATCAGCAAAGCACAATAACACACCTACACATATGTCTTAGTCTCTCTCCCTTTATAACTTACCAATCCACCCCCTGTTGAGTATACAAGTTAATTAGCTGTGCACAGTGCCCGTCAGTCCTCTCAGCCAAACCAAATAGACTGGCAGATCATTAAAACATAACAGGCACTCAGTGTTTATTTGTTGATAGATTTGATGAAACACTGCAGTGTAACTATTTTGTAGATACACATTTTTTTAGGTGTTACCCACCTCAGAAAAACATGTTTATCTTGGTTATTGAAGTAGCCCAATTGAGTCCAATGTCTGATACATATTGGACACAAAATGAGGACAGCAAGTGAAATCATTAAAGAATTTGAAAAAAAAACAATCTAGTCTTTTCAAAAAAGGTGGTGTAAAAATAAACTCAGCTAGATATGTAATAAACTTGAGTTCAGCCACCATTTAAAGGTAGTATAGGTTGTGCTAACTTCCATTTAATGTGAATTTTTGAATGTGAATATTCATTTTTAAATAGCCACACCCACCAGAGTGTGCATACTTCTGCAAATACAACATATACTGTATTCTTTTCAATTGAGTTTTGCTCTCCTGCATTCACACCATCAAAAATGTGCTTGTTTCCGGACTTGCAGACGAGCATCTGCATCTGGTTTTCAGGTGGGGCATTAACGGCACCACATCTTCCAAAAAAAGATAGACAAATGGTATCTTGCCCTCAGACACAAACAAATAGATATGCCTTGACCTGGTTGCCTTGTTTGGATTATCTATGTGTGGGGCCATTGTGAGTGTATGTGTGCAAGCGTGTGTGTGTTAGTTATGCACACAGTCACCACATTCTAAAACAGCATCTAAGGGATGTAAGCATCCCTTAGACTGTTATTCATTAACTCACCAGTCACCACACACTCTTAAACAGATTTTTTTTCTAACTTAAAAGGATTGCATGTCTGCCATGTGGATACAGTGTGCTCACCTGCTTCTGGGTTTTGGGTGATTTTGGTTCTTTTGAGTGGCCGCAGCATCACTGAGCTGAGGGTATGATTTTAAAAGAAGTCTCTCCCTTCTTTAAACCAAGAAGAAGCTATCTTATCTCCTCACTTTGAATGTGTCTTCAAATTGTAACATTGATGAAGTGTTTCCAAAATTGGCAGGTGGTCCCCTGATTGGTTTTAGAGCAGCCAAAGCTTTTGTGTGTCCTCAAACATTCGGGTTCTCCGGGGAACTGCTCTGCAATCACGTAGGCACAATAAATCAGTGGCTATTGCTTCAATTGACAGCTCCAAGAAGACTCTCCCTCTGTTTGATGAGGTTTTTTTCCAACGCACTTTCTGCCTGTGCCGCCTTTTTGGTTTTGGTTGGTTTGTTCGTCTTTTTATTCCATCATTACTGACCGTTTGGAAAACATCCTTTTTCTGTTCACTCTTTCATCTTGGTTTAGCTCACGTCATTCTCATCCACTCTAAATAGCCAAGGTCTTTAAAAAAATAGCCTTTGTGTACACCAGGTACTGAAGACGCACGGCCCATTACAGCAATCCTTTGATTCTAATGCAATCAGACAACACAAAGTGCTTGCTTCCTTTGGGGCTACGGCGGTGTTTGGGGAAGCCAATTGCACAAGGACTCATGCATATTTCATTGACAATGATACAATTTTTGCGCCATGAATAATGTAGACAGTGTTTAAGGATGAACACTGGGGGCAGGGAGGACTCAAATTGGAGGAATGAAATGGATAATGAGTTAGCACCAGTCAACAGACAATCAGCCTGCACACAAACAACCAGCAGTTACACTAAAAACTTGGCCTCAGAGCTATTTATCCAAACAAAAAAAAGAGAAGGATGCACTACTTTATACTGATTTCTTCTAGTTTATTCCAAAGTCGATGCCACATGTGTTGTAAAAGATGAGTCAACTCACTGTCATGTGCTTCTCCATTGAATGGAAAAGTGGCTAAACTCATTATGATATTTACTCCATGACAACATTTGATGCAGCAATAAAATCAGATGAAAAATATTTACTGACTTCTGGATGAATAATTCAATATAAGAGCCACTAATATTTATGATTGTCTCCTGAGAGTTTATGATGCATGTGACCAAATCAATGCACAACTGAAGTGGAAAAAGAAGTAATTTTAATGTATAAACTCAACTTGTATTATTAGTAATACTTAAGTATTGTGGGTGTGGCCTCTTCACTTATAGAACATTACTATTCAAAACCCTTTTAAAGAGGGTCAGTCTATTCAAGGAGGAAATCCTTTTCTTGAGTGTCAAATTCCTCAACCATACAAAAGGAAATGTAGATGTCATTAGGAACATTTAAGTGGTAAATGAGAGGAAGAAGAGTGAAGTTGGTCCGTCCGTCAGACGGAAACAAGGCAATAAGCTCTTCTGGCAGAAGGCTGTCACTTTAACAATTGGGTGGATGCTTTTCTTTACAGCTGCACTTTGCCTTTATATCTCAATGTGTGATTTTCTCACACTCAGACTTCCATGTCTGACTTCATTCCTCCTTTTTACCTATCTAGCATTAATGTCACATTTAAATAGCAGCCACAATTCCTTTCCTTTTGAGCTTATTACTTTTTTTACTGTGTTACGAAGACATCCTCACATCCTAAGCTTTCCAAAAGCCAAACGAATGAAAAAAGAAATATATAAATAAAAAAGGGCGAATGTGTTCCCATGTATTCCGACGGATCCCGAGAATCCATTTCCGGTGAAGCAGCTGCCATATATCACGTTGTCTCTGAGGAAGCCACACTCTAATACAGGATGGGAGGGAGACGGGAGGAACAAAGGAGCGATCAGGGACCTTTAGCAAGGCAGCTCAATGTCACACTCTGTGCTTTCACATCAGCAAACACTCGATCAAAAAAAAAATGTAGGCATTGATTTTTTTTATTTCTAAACCCACAATTGAGGCCCTTTTCTTTTCCTGCTGTCTCTTAAATGTTCTCAGAAAAAAAACTTTGTGGTGACTGTACAAATGTATCCATCGAGAGCCAACACTATGGGCTTTTTGCTTCAGGCTAAAAGGTCATAAAGGCTGTCAGGGGGACTCATTATGATTTGTTGGTGCTGAATAGGCTCCATCAGTTATAACGGAAAGTAAATGGACCGCGTTTACACTGTCGTTGCCCTTGCCGACATGTCATTTATAGTGTTTCAGCACACTTCGACATGCACATTTACTGAGTAATGGCAATGAGAACAGATTAAGGTAGAAGGATGATGGAAAAAAAAATCTCTGTGTAAAGAAACATCAACTTAACAAGACAAAGCCCCGTGGTATTGTAATGTTACTTTGCAAGAAGTATTGCGTTTGTTGTTTTAGGAATACTACAAGGACCACAAATGATTGTTACAAATTTAGTCTGACAAACTGAAATGTAATGGCCCAGCTAACACTATTTACTGTTTGGATTTGTCAAAATGACTAATGTATAAGGTCATTAGGGCAACAAAACTTGTTACACAGTACTGAGCATTATGGGTTGTGACTGAATGTGTTTAGACAAGTTTTCAAATAATTCAAAAAGCATTAAAAGTTATCCATGAAAAATACCAAAAAGATAGGACTTATAAAAATAAAGACTAGGGACTGAACAGAGAGCACAAAACAAAAGGCAGGAGTATTAGTCAATGTACAACAATGATTATGATTCTCCTCATTCTCTCTCCCCTTGGAGCCTCACATTCACTCCCCCACCGTTTCCTCCCATCCACTCTTTTATCTTCCCCTCTGTCACTCTCTTCATCCTCCCCTGCCTGTCTGTGGTGGTGTCTTGTCTGTGTCCAGGATTGCTCTTCATGGTTCATGGCTTCTCTCTTCCTAAGTGATTCCCTTGTGGCTCGAGTGGAGATATAGAAAAAGTGTGTGTGTGTGGGCGGGGGTCTCATTAAATAAGGATCATTGGCTATCTTTCAAGTATGCCAAATTTACCCAAAGCCAAGCTCTGGCACAGAACTAAAACAAAAGAACATGAAATTTAAAACCCATTTTGAATAGTCAGGGTTGGTGGGTCAAAATTCAATATGATATGTATAGAGAAGTGACTTTGAGTGAAATCTAAGATCAAATATAATTTAAAACAATATTTTGTACCTTCATAGAAATTCCATGATGTGGTCCATTTATTAACTGAGCTGTACATATACCCTTTCAGACTTAATATTTTGGACAAATACAATTCTAACATTTGAGAGAACAGCTACAGTGAGCGAAAAGTTTTTTCCCCACTCTATTTATTTCTAGCTTCTTCACCCCAACCCCGCCCAAGTCCCAGTTGTAATAATTACTCACTCGTCACATTAGTTTTTGGAGGAGAAAATAATCCTTTGATCATCTACTCCTTGCAAAGTTTGACTATAATAAGGACGCATGTATGATTTTTGGCCAAGTCTTGCATGTTATTGTAGAAGAAATATAATCTTCAAAAGTCCTCCATAAAAACCATATTGGCCTACATTCATAATGACAACACTCACCTAACTTGAATTGCAAATTTTTACCTATCTGAAGTTGCCTCATCCCCAAATTTTTAGCTCTCTTGCATTAACGTCTCATTAAAAGAAATTAAAGTGATGGTTTTTTTTTTCTTTTTACAACAGCATGAAGATGTAAGCCAATGCACAAGTTACATTAAAGTGAAGATACCGACCCCAGAAAAGTCATACTTCAAAGAGTCGTCGCATGGAAAAACAATCTTTCCTTCTGGTGATACGATGGGTAAACATTCTTTATGCAAAAAAATCTCAGCAGCCACCTGGAAACCCGGCAGATATTCTCACTTTTCAACACTCACTCCATTCTTGCAGAACTGGAAGGCAACAGTCCTCCAGGGTTTAACCCACTGAAATGTTCTGCTTCCACAGCGTCTCAAAGTCAACCACTGATGAATTGTGCTCTCCTCTTTAGTGTCTCCAAGTCAGAACTCATTTCCTCTATATCAAAGTCCAACCACTAAGTGCTGTTCAGGTTGGAGAAAACTTTAACTTCTCAGGTGGTTGAATCCAAGATGATGTTCTAATAAAGCCAACATTGTGTGTGGCTTTGGCAAAGAAATAGCAGACATCTCCACGAACTGTGACGTTTCCCACTTAAAAGTTTTTTCCTACTGTAACCAGGAAACCATAAACCGCTCTGAGCTCCAAACGGGCCTAACAGCAAATGAATCCTTTGCGACTCATTACCCCCAATCATGCAGATAAATGTTAGTAGATGAGGACAGGCAACCAGGTTTTTCTATTCATAAAGACACTATCACAAGAAGAGGCAGAGAATAATTTATATTAGTGGCTTCGTAAAAAAAAAAAAAGAGATGGAATAAAGACTTGGCAAGTTAAGCTGAATGCATCAGTGAGGCAGTGTGGGTTGAGCAATAAACTAAACATACTGAATGCATTCATGGTTGTGTATGTGTGGGTGTGCGTGAACCATATGGAGAATACATCAGATAAAACACAAATCACTGAGTCGGCCAGCAGTGTTGAGTTGGATTGGCCTTGGATGCTTTTCCTGCCATAGATGGAGTTCAAGTGGAAGGCAGTATGGTTTACATGCATTTTGGCCTATGTGTTAGCAAGGGTTCAAGCCAGGTTTGATCACTGACACTTTCCGATATTTTCAATGTCACTTCTAAATAATACACCACAGATGAAGACACACTATAAAGAAAAAAATGTAGAATCACAAATACCTGTAGTAGGCAACCAATGAATTAGAGAAAGAAAAGTAAATATTGTTGCTAGAACAAGTGCCATCAAAATATTGTGAATATTTTATACGACAAAACGGCCTTTTTGCAAGTGGCCACAGAACTTGCTGCCTTTAATGTCAGGGTTACCTCTGGACTGAAATAAGTCCCACATGTGCACCTCTGACAGGAGTACGACCTTATTAACCCTAAACTAGCTCTACACTGGCCCTTGCTAATGACCCCACCGAATGCCCCCACCTTTCCTTGTCTGGCCCTCACGGGTTGACTGTCATGATTTGCACACACAAACATACACCAAACATTATTGGGCACACACACACGCACACATAAACAACCCATGGAGTCAGGGTGTGTGACAATAAGGAGGAGGTCAAATAACAGATGGCAGACAGAGGATTAATGCAAGAGTCAACTTCTACTAGTTGGCAACGAATCCCCTCCCTACCTTTCAACCACCCATTTGTAATAAAAATTGAAAAGTTATTTATACTATATGTATTATATATATATTTATTAATATAATGGAAAATAGAAGTACTATCATAAACACATCAATGACAAGGTGTGTTCAAATAGTGAAACTGATCCCACTCCAGAAATGGCATGAATTCATACATTAAGATCATCCTTAAATCAAATCATAAAATATTGTTGGGGTTTGACAACGATACACTGCACACTAGATAAACATCACATGAGTCTGAGTGAAGGAAATTTTCATTGCAGCAGAAACACAATCACGTTGTAGGTACCGTTATGTCAGCAGAAAACACCTAATATTCTACAACAGTGTGTATGTGTTTGTTTTGAGGATGTGGGGGCTGGGGGTTGGCACATTGGTGGTCCTCATGCTCGAGTAGCTATAGTAAAGCCAGAGAGGATCCTTCTGTGGATCCTTCCAAGCTGCTCCAAAGACTTTTGAGGCCATAAGCAACACCGTGGAATTTCCAGCTCAGTGCTTACAAAAGTCTTGGGATTAGATGTGAAGAAGAGCAAAATCATGAAGAATTGAAAAAGACAAAACTTGCTACCCTCGCCCTCCACATACACTTACAGTTCACCTTTAAGTCCTTTTCGGGAAACTTGTGTAAGTAATTGGAATTGAAGTGATTTAAGAAAATGTATGTTAGTATTTCATTTAATGAGAATTATAAAAGGTCTGTCTTCATGATAACAATTAAGACTTGAATAAATAACCAGGTGATTTACAGAGATCGAATGTTTACACAGTTAACTTTGGAGCCCAAAATTGAAAGCTTGCATTTTTGCTCTCCAGACTCGCTGTCAAAACAGGAGGCCAATCCACAACACAATCAAAAAGGGCAACGATTGCAATCATCTAAAAGGTCAAAGCACTTCGCTTCTAGTTTGGTAGAAAAACAATAGGAAAGAAAATACATTGAAATAGTTCACGTTTATAACATTTAGTCTCACACAAGTTACCCTCAATAGCTACCAAGCATGACCATTTGTGTTTATGTACTGTACTGGATTTGACAATGTTCCAGATAGTATGCGTGTTGGTTATTAATTGGCTCTTCTCCACATCTTGCATGGTGGTAATTTGTGAAGAACAGATTGGGTATGAACTGAGGCACACTTTATGGTTCAGGTGTCAAGCTGTTAAATATTGCAGGTTTTGACTCCACTGGGACATGGGTAAGCACGTGCAGCAACATGCACACAAAAAACACACAAAACCATATGGTTTTGCTGGGGCACCTGCTTCTAAAGACTTAAACAATGAATCTCTTCCATTTAACACCTGTTTCCGCTCTCTGAAACAAACAATCCACGCAGACATGCACACAAAGTACATATGCCACCTGTGCGCATCCCTCCTATAGACCCCATGTTGAAAATGATGATTTACATTACAAGGCTTTCGGTCTCATGGCAATGGCTTACAAGAGTCTTGATTGGCTGAGTACCTTCCAGGATACAAGTGGCACATCAATTCCCTCAGCTATGGAAGAACCGACTAAAGCTGGCCTTAAAAGGGGATCTAAGAAGATGAAAAAGTCCTTAAAACACATAAAAAGACAACCAGATGGGCACTTAAAAATATGAGAGCTTGAAACCAAACAGCGTGAGATCCCGGTTCCCACATGACAGGAGATTAGGCTATGTACTGTGCTCAGTGATCCCCTCTTCTGTTTCATCAACAGAGTTGGGGGACAAACAATTTACATTTTCCTGAGTGTGCCGGCATAGCGCTCATTAGATATCCATTTAGTGTCTGACATTAAAACAGAGACACAATAATGAAGAATGGGTCTGGTTTCAGTAGATAAATAAACTCAATGATAAATGAAAGGGTAGGATGGGAATAATTTCTTCAAGCTCCAATGAGAAACAAATGACAGCACAAGCCCACTTGTAAATATTGAGGCGTTTGATCTCCGATTTGGTGGGGGGCACTGATGATTAAAAGTGTTTGTGTATATAGTATCAATGTGTGTGTTTTTCTAGGTAAAAGCTTCAAAACTGAGTACATCGATAATAATAATAAAATGGTGAAAGTCGTTTTATTGGCCGAATGTGACTTGATTAGAGCAAATACTAAAAATGTTGTATATTATAAACCAATGTTCTCATGAACAAATCAGGGAGTCGATGTGTCGAATATTGCTCCTTTATAGACTGTATGGCAATGGCATTTGACTTTAAACAACAATTACCTGGTTTGCCACAAATTTGTTGAATATCATTGCCACTTTCTGAAAAACAGAACCTAATCAGAGTTCATTGGTTGCATTTATGTTCCCAGCTCAGAAGAAAGTGGCAATACCCCAGATCAATTCTTTCTGCCACTTTTCATTCTCTTTGTACTCAGATCACTTGACAAAAAAACATTTCACATTCAGCTTGCCATTTCAGGCCCATCATCTCATCTATGAAACGCAGGTGTCTCTCTTAAAACCTCTGCTTTTAACACAAACATATACACGCACATCTCAGAGAATCACAACTACATCACAGCTCATTCTTCCTACTGCATTCAGATGTGACTCATATCTATTTTATGGGCACTGATGTTATGAAAAACCAACTAATATCCAAATCAGGGTCATGAATCTCTTCTGGTGCTTGGTTGTTGACATTAATAAATGTACTTATCTAGACAGGAAGTTCAAGCTCGCGACTCAGTCTGATAAACATGAACATTCAAAGTGAGACATGGTAATAACGGAATGGTAATTGTAATTTATGTGGCTGAGCATCTAAATGAAGCCGAGCAGGTGTTCAAACAAAAAGAAATCTCTGCCAAAGTAGTGATGAATGGTTTTCGCTCCCTTCTGTGAAAAAGACGTGCCTGTATTGAGGGTGGAAACTGAACGCTAAATTATTATGCAGCTGTAAAAACCAATGCTATCCAGCAAACAGCATGCACAGCCTCATGGGGCGGAAACGCCAAGTTTGACTTTCTGATTTGATTCTCTTTAGCAGATTGGAGTTGACGGCCATCATGTAATAAATGCTACCTTGCTGTGTAAATGTCAGCAATGAGGCTAGAACTATTCATTCGCAACGACAGTTCAAAAGAAATTTATTCTACTAAGCCTTCATGTAGGCATGGATAAGCACGAGGGCAAAATCTGGTTGAATTAGCTTTGCAAGTTAAGAGAGAATTACAGAGCGTCAACTATGTATTGTCATGTGACAATCATTTTCTTTTGGGGAGAACTGGAAAAACCAAGGAAAGTCATGCTTAAGTCAAAAAATGAATGCTATTTTAAAATATATAATTAATTGTGCCATAGTGTGTTTTAAATAAACAAGAGGACGTTGAGTGTCTGTCATTAAAAAGTGCAATATTCTGGGAGTCTTTTGTTATATAGCACTTATGCTTTTCTGAAGGTAAATACTCCAATCCAAATGCCAATGCACCTATTGCAGATGACGTCGTTAGGAGCAGCTAAAACGGTCGAGATGTGAAACAATGTGATGAAATTTAATGTAGTTGCTTCCAATGGGCATTGCAATAAAGATGATGCTTTTTTTAATCTGTGAATGCACTGAATGTAACTGTTTTTCTTAACGAAGCTTTAGTGGCAAAAGATACATGTAAAATACTTAGTGGGTTTGGATTCTGTGTTTCCCTTCACATCCAAATGATGTTCACTTGCCTTGTAGGAAGGAACATGGTTGTCTCAAGTAACCATGGCAATTTCAGGTTGCAAATGTTATACAACTTTGCCTCCTGCTGGTCATTTAAGAGGTAGGCAGACTGATGTATGAAGTTCAATAAAAACTAAGTTTTAAAAAGACATTCAACAAACCTAACAAGCATATTTTGGAGTGTGGGGAAAAAGCTAGAGTACCTAAAAAAAACCAACACCAGCACACCACTTGGCCACATTAATCACACAATAATCTAATGTTTTGGTACTGCTGAAATTTAACAGTATAATAAATGTTTGAGTTTTGGCTATTTAACTTCTTTAGACAAATGAAGCAAAATATCATTTTAAAATTTAATGAATTTTAAAATGCTTGTTTAAGCAACAAATAGGAAGATCTGATTATCAGAGCACGGATTCAAATAGTAATAATGATATTGAAAGTAATCAGATGAACACAGTAACACAACCCTGAGGGTATCTTGTTACAAATTAGCAGCACACAAAGCAGATAAGATGACATTACCCCCTGTTGCGTTATACAACACAGAGAGATCCAGCTTAGCAAGTTGACACCATTGTTGTGCGGAGGACACCTAGTATACATTCAATCAACTCACAAGCAAACACTAAAATCTACATGAAATATACATATGTATATACAGTTTCTTCTGTCAGAGACGAAGCTAAATGGATCACAATAACCTGTTTTAATGGAGGTTTTGGGATAAACAAAAATAAAATGATGTCAGTTTATTTTACTAAGACCTTTCATCGCCAAGAAACTGGGAGTTGTTACGGGCTTCCTCTCCTATGATCAAGTATACTAGCGCTTGCACAACATAATGAGAAAATAATCTGCGCACATGCCATGATCACATTACAGTATACTCTCTGGAATCCCAATGGTCTTAATTGATTGGAATTCAGAAGCAGAGTGTCTAAACTGTGTCACAGAAGGTACGAGCGACCTTGTTTCCATGGCAGCCATGGATCATGCTTCCACAGTACAAATTAGACTTCTCTGTCTTCCCTTAGGTATTGTGCAAAGATAACGTTGAGGAAAGCAACTCACGAGAGAATTCAAAAAGGACAGGACAGTGTAATAGGAAACCAGGAGAGATTCACACCAATGCTGACTTGGATTCCAAAGGTCAAAGTATGATTTAGGGCTTTAGAACTCCCCAGTTTGTTTTACTTACTACACCAGTCATAAATCGAATGATTCCTGCCCAAATCACTTGAGGGGGCAAAAACACATTTTCCGAATAGAGCTCCTCTTAAGAACAAAGCTTGCCATTTACACAACAAAACGCATCGTTCAAAAAGGCATTATTCTCCTGAGCCATAGATGTGCTGCCATGCACTGCAGATGTGCTACAAGAGAAGCCCTGGGATGAGACAGCAGGGTTACAGAGTGTTTTTGTCCCAACACAGAAAGAAACTTAGCAGCAAGAAGGCTTATCGCCTCCTTGCCAACAGACACACAACTTTAGCAGTAAATCTCTGTGTATCTTTTGTGTGGCGCCGACCACCAGTGGCTTCTTGCGCCTTCTTAGCCACCACCCCACCTCCTCAAACTGGGTCTTCTTTTTCTGCGCCCAAATAGCTCAGAACCATTCATATGTCTTGGCTCCCTGACAGTTTTATTTGCCAGGCCATCTTGTTAACACAGTGAATAGCGGGACGAGTTGTGTTATGCAAATTATGCTGGGTTACCGAGGGGACAGACGTCAAAAGCCATTCAGGGTTGGGTTAAAGCTCAACCTGAAACCTCTATGCTCTTCTGCCATGCTCTTCTGCGCCCATCCTTTTTCTCCAGCACGTCATTTAAGGAGTTTAAGCCTTTTCATCTAAGGCGATGTTGCATACAGGGCCTGGCTTTGTCTAAGAGCAGTCGGCTCGGGTTCACGCACACGCAAACACACAGAATATGAGGTTAACTGCTCTTTTAATAAACATTTAGATTGCACTGCAGGGGGAAGGAAGTGAAAGATGCAAATGGATATTTCCATTTTCATAAACCATTCATTGTAGTCAGTGATCCTACAGGACAGGTGAAGATTTAAATGCGCTACAAGATAAAGATATAAAACCATTGGGCAAACGAGCGACATGTGAGAGCACACTATCACATAGCATGTTTGCCGATACGCTCATGGTAATAAACCTGGTAATGAGTCTCATTAGCTGGGGCAAGCGTTAATAATGCAAAGAGTGTGCTGTTCAAGAAAAAAATAAAACACCACCAGGCAGCCAGGTAAAAGCAACTCTGCTTCATATTACGGTTTCTTTGAATTAGATGACAACATTTGATTCTCCTTCATTGGAGTACAACTATACCAAATACTAGATTATTAATACTTATCTTTTTTTTTAAATTACAAATTCATGAGTTGACGGGGAGTGTTATGGTTTTCTATCCAAAATATGGTCAGCTACCCTTTTAAAGTCACTTAAAGCACTTCCACAATACCTTGAATTCTTCAAACTAACACCATAATGCATTAAAACTCAGTCCTTATTCCTTTTTGTGCTATTTGTTGCAACTATAATAAATGAAACTCCTGCTGAGCAAAATGAGACCTTATAAATGCCAGCCACTTGATTCAGCGACATTCCTTTGGTGACCAGGAAATAGTTGTTACAGGATTCAGATTCGTCGTACAATGGAATGTGGGGACGAAAACTTCTGTTTTAATAATTATAACAAGACACCTCATTGTTTTGAGGCCTATGTTTGAATAAGTGTTGATAATTTTAAATATACAACAACTCACTGTTGTGTTGACTGAATGGGAAATGCCTCAACACACATGGTCAACTCTTGATAACAGATAAGCCTGACCCCTGTTGAAACAACATAAGAGGAAATACTCCCTGGAGTATACAGTACATTCTAGTTTCTATTCTAGCCCCTTTGTAGGAATAATCGTCCAGTGAATCCCTAGAGATTCTCGTCAGAATTTCCATGCTATTTTAAGTAGTCACAATACATACAATTTGTTCACCTTTGTCAGATGACCAAACAGACTAAGACAATCAACAACAATATGTGAGCTGTCTCTGCAACTTCTCTGTCTTAACCTCATTTGGGTTACATTAAGTCCACCAAATTCCTAAACAACACATACTAGAACCTTTAAAAAAATTCTTTGCAATGCAACAAAGATTTTTTTTTAGTCTTGGACAAAAACATGTTGGAGCAGTAAAACAGCTGGCCAGCCTCCAAAAGTCTCTGTCCAAAGACAGCAATGATCCTTGTTTGCTGGAGGGGAAAGAAGTTTATTTTATGGTGAGCCAGCAAAGACAAGCAATTAAAGGGAGCATTCCTAAGCCTGTTGTTGCTCCTACAACCGTTTACTTTAAAGCAAACGAAGAAACCGACCGCCCAATTCTATTGTGGATTTCCCAAACCGATAGCTGCTACCATATTCATCAGTTTGGAGTTGGCACCACTAAGCTGTTTTTGTTCAGTGGTGAGAAAACAAAACAATCTCACAATATAGCCTTGGGAAGTCACTCTTTCGGGCTGAACCGCATTGTTAACGTCACTGTAAGTCAACGCTCCAGACCAGTTCATTGTTTTAATTCCAACTCCTAGTTGGAATTCATAACAAGCACATATCGTACTCAGGTGTTGTTTACAAAAATGTACTTTAGCTGACAGCCGAGAAACTCACAACATCTCGTTCTTCCCACAACATTTCGTGAGAGCCTGCATTCTTGGCAGATAATGGGAATCAGCTGATACTCATCGACTTTACAGTTAATACGGTGCTTCGCGGTTTACATAGCCCCAGTACAATAAGACACATAAATCACACTCAGACACTGATCTCAACAACCTGTATGCCTTAGCAGGACTACATTTTTTTACAGTGCTCCATACACAATCTTCAAGTAAATGCAAGCTTTTCCAATGTTTAAATTAAACTGCCAGTGCTAAAATGGCCAATGGTCAATATTCAATGATCAATCTATGTCATAAAGAAGCATGAACGATAATGTCATATTTAAAAGCTCAACCACCCACCTGGTTGGAAGGGAGACTTTGATATTTGTTATTCTATTGATCTCTGCCGTGACTGAGTGCAGCAGTAGTCCTTCATGTTGTCATTGAAAATTTGCACCACCAATTTGATGAATTGCATGATAAATGCTAATGAGATAATTACCTCCATTTGTGTAGGGTGAAGCCAGGACACTGCTCTTCCGAACTGCAACAAGTCTTTCGCCTTTGTGGCCCACCAGCAGGCTTTATCTTGGAAAAAATACAAGAAGATAAAGTGGACTTGAACAAATGGTCACCAACGTGGCAGTCCAACATAAACAAACTAAGGACAATGACAGAAAATGCTCACAATGTATCTTATGAATTATACTTGTACTAATTTTTCTAGACAGATCTAAATGTGGTAAAAGTATGACATCATGACTAACTAGTGAATCCAATGTAGGTTACAAATGTATAACCCACCATGGCTAGAAAATAACATTGTAATTGTGAAGAAAAGAAAAACAAAACACTTCTATTTAGGTGCATGTGACTGACAGCACGTGTAATTTGATACGATTATCCATGGCAACGTGACACAAAGTATGATGATGCATTAAAAATAAATCAAGTTTATTGCTCAACAGTGAGCTCTTTCATTCCAGAAAAGTGCAATGGAGGAAAAATTAGTCAACATACCAGTCTGTTAGAATCTCTCTCCTTCGAGTTGTGAGCAAACATGTCAAACTGCTTCCAGCAGGAAAAGTCAGGCACACAAAAGGCGAATGCTGCACAGGGAAAACTAGTTGAGGTCCCTCCTTGCCGAAGACTTATCAAAGATGATAGGAGGTGGGAGGGAAAAAAAGAGAAAAATAGCTGTCAAGGAACAGCCTTCATTGAAAGCAGTTTGAATGTTCCTGGTTGCAGCTCCACCCTGCCTACATACAGCCAATCAGAAGTGATGCCAATGGGGGTTGATATTCACAGGTGTTTTCATGAAAAGCAAAAATGGCATTCTTCTGACTGCGTGCCACTCACTATCCCAAGAGAGCAGATTTGCATAGATTCTCAAGTGACAATCAGGCAAGTGAAATCCAAAAGTGAAGAATTATTAAGTTATTACAAAAGTCTCATATAGAGCTGAATCAAGGCCAGAATTATTTAATTAAAAATATAAATCTAAAATAAGATAATGCGAGAAAAAGATAATGCAAGAAAAAATTCCAATGCAAAAACAGATTCCTAAAAAGTGGTTTCTATTCATCTGACAGTTCCAATTCAGTCATTAAAATGTGAAAACGAACAGATTAATCCAGCGACTTTTCAGATCAAATCCAAAGGTTTCCATGCCCTCCAATATGAAAAAAATGACCTCAGTGTTTGTGTCCAGTAAGTCCATCTTATATGTATCCTTTATTCATATTTCTACACCACATCTGGCCCGAGGTGCTCTTCTGAACTTAGCAAGTCTTTTGAATGGCCTTGCATAAGAAAACAGTAATAGCAATAGCATGCTTATAATTGCTGCCTGCCTAGTATTTCTCGGAGTCAAAAATACAAAATTACAGCGGGTGGATTATAAAACAAATGTGGCCAGTCCCTTCAAATTAAATTACAGAGACTTGACTGGAAATGCTTCTTTATGTTTATTCAAGATCCAGGGTCAAGCTTCACTCACTCATTCTGTCTAAAATTGGAGATGCCTGCTATGGGCATTTAAATCAGGAATTTCGATCTGGATTATAAAACTTGCAACATCTCCGTGACCTATTTGCATGGTATTTGGGGGCTAAGTTAGGTTTTGAAGACTTCTCTCATCACAAGAAGCAGTGAACTTGTCAGATTTCCAAAATAGGATAGATTTAAATAATATACACCAGCAGTGGCAATAAATAAGATATATCTGTGGATTTCAACATTTAGCACGATTACAACAAAGGTCAATGGAGTCTGAGCATGCCAGTCTCATTAAAATCAGCCAAGACAGTATCCCATTCTACCTAACAGTGTCAAATGTCTCACAGGCAAAGTTCATAAAAGTCTGTCAGCACTTATTAAAGTTCAAAGAACAGCAGCCTGCCAGTTACCCAGTTAGACACTAAGAACTTAAAAGTGTTGGGAACATCTCGTGCAGACTTCAGTAGTTCAGCTCTAATCCTTGTGAGAAGGTCCACCCCAAAAGAAAACTAGTCACAAGGAAGTCACCTTTTGATCAGCACATTTCTTTTTTTTCAAATGTCATATTGTAGGCTTTTCTACTGGGGCTAAATTGATTTTTTAAAATAAAGTTGGTTACAGTAGCCGCTCTTAACTGTATCCATTCTCTCTATCTTACCACTATGTGCACTCAAAATCAGTTTGAAAAACATCAAACCCTAATGACAAGACTGTTGCTTGTGGGTGATGACATTTTATTTCCATGTGACATTTTTCCCTATTCTTCCTTACCAACAAAAATACTATAACAATAAATATTTGGCTACATCATTGAAAATAATGTATAATCTGAGTTCATATCGTGCACATTCATAAAACAAGGTACAATAAATATCAACACATCAAACTAAATCTAAATGACCCATTAAAACAAGTAAAGTGATACATTTACAGACATCTGATTAGCATCTGTCAATTTCATTAAAAAAAGATGATAAATAGATTACGACATTACAATAATCCCTTTGTTTGTTTTTGTTTCCTGAGAGCCTGCTGCCCATAAGCACATTTTAACAATGAGAAGTGCAGTAAAATGTAAGTGTCCTATGTCCTAAGATATGATGCAGACTTGTATTCTGGCAGATCTGGCTACATTATCCCAGTGAGAGGTATCGACTTGAAAAATCAAAAACACAATGCCGTCTGATTTGTTTGTTATGGACAATAGAGAATGGCAATAGTTAAGAACACTGGAACAGCATGAGATCATGTCAGACACGCACAAAAAAAGGTACAATAAAGTACAGAAGGTAACGGTTAACATAGTTCCCATGGCCAGATCTCGCAATGCTTCAACTACTTGTGAGGTCTCTCGGTGGACGGCGCTATGGAGAACATCTGCGGGGTATCTACTGGTTTTATAGGGCGTAGGTGAACTCTTGCTTTCAAGCAACACCCGAGACGATAACCTGTGTGTTCTCTCAAGGTACTTTGTCATGCTACTTGAAGCTGATGCCAAAATAAAGTGAAATTTGTTGCAGATTGTCTCTGGAAATGTCCAATTCAGCAGCTTCTAACATTCTTTCTGTTATGCACAACATATGCTTCTCACTTCCTCTAATAATAATAATAATAATAATAATAATAATAATAGAAAAGGCATAACAGGTAAAACAAAGTGACCAAATTCAACTGCTATTCAAATGAGACAATCTAATTTAATTTTGGACTCATACATTGCTGCAAATTTCCAGGATGACCCTTTCTTTTGCATCTTAACTGATGTCCATTAAGTCATACATGGATGACTTTAATGGCGATAAACATGAGACAATTGACCCGTCACTCAAGCCTCATCTTTTTTTTTATGATTCCAGGCAAAAAGATCCTATTAAAAACTCACTTGCAGTAACTCTGGCACTAGCAGCTGCGTAAACATAGCTGCAATACTCCTCCAAGCAAGTGTCTTAATCCTAAATGTAATTTCAGCACCCATTAAAGTCATATTTAACTGCAAAAGTTAGTTAATTAGCAGCTAAAAAAACAATTACCACTTAGTGTTGAGCTACCATATTATGGAATCACTGTTTCTGCACACTCTAGTATACGAAAGCATCTATATACAATATCTGGATTGAGTAAACTGAGAGCCCTTATAAGAATCACACAACTATTAACATTCTGAATTTACAAATAACTATCATGCATAATATAAAGAAATAAAATGCGTAATTATCTTGAATCAATTATCAATGTATTAGCCCATGACCCAAAAGCCTGGAAAATAAAGACTAACAGCTACAATAAATAAGACATATATTCCACATACTGAATACTTATTTACAGTAAATATACCAAATTAATTGATACAAAATGAAAATTAAAAAAAAGGTCATGACATGGAAGGATTTTAGTTGTGTGGTGGAGGTAACCCTGAAGATGAGACATTTCCACTACGTAAGCACCAGACTGACAAATAAACAGAACAATGGCTGCCACGAGATTTTAGTAATGGAAAAGCTGAATTTTAACCTCCTAAGGCCCAGACTCTTGCAAGGCTTGCATTTCATTTTCTTTGATATTTAGGCTAATAAGAATTATGTTTTTACATGATGTAGTTTCTGAGAAAAATGAGGTCCACAACATAAGCGGACACCAGGCCCTCATAGTCCAAAATTTAACATTGTAGTCTTGTGGCAACCAAAAATGTGATGTCCACACATGTGGACGCCAGGTTTTAGGAGGTTAAACAGAATATTATCACGTATAATGCATGTGTGCAGAAATCTGACCCTTGTGTGGGATCTAGGCCACTGTAACGTGCAGAAAGGAAGCTGAAGCTGGGGTACATTTGCCACAGTAGCCTCCACATCTTCCTGAAACTCTGCTGCCACCCTGTGGGCACAAATGGAACAACACTAATTATATATTCCAAATTTTATAATCCTACTTGGTCAAATACACCAGTATTATTTGTTGTGGTGGTAGTTTGTAATGTTCTTTATAAGGACCTTAAACATAGCGCTTTGTCTGTTGTTGTTGTTTTTGTATTTTTTTTGTATTCATTCATTTTCTGTACTGCTTATCCTCACAAGGGTCATGTAGGGTGCTGGAGCCTATCCCAGCTAAATTTGGGCACCAGGTGGGGGAAACCCTGAATCAGTGGCCAGCACAATGAGACGGACAACCATTTACGCTCACACTCATACCCAGGGGCAATTTGGAGTGTTCAACCAGCCAACATGCATGTTTTGGGAATGAGGGAGAAAACAGGAGTAACTGGAGAAAACACACAAGCCCAGGGAGAACATGCAAACTCCAAAGAGTAAGGACCGACCTGGGATCCAACCCTCGACCACAGAGCTGTGAGGCCGTCGCGCTAACCAATCTAACCCTCTTCATATTTTATGAAGACCGCATTACGGATTTACAAGTTTTTCAACAGACACAAAGTCCGGCGCCATCATTTGAATGGACCACAATTACAAACTTAATAACAAAAGTTGGCAAGCCCAAAGCTCTTCTCTTCTTTAGCGTGTCTGCACCTCCTCCTGATACAACATGGCTTTTTTGTTTAAATATATTTATATATTTAAACCACCTGCAGAGACCAGATTAAAACTGAAATTGACTATGGATATTAAACTCTGAACATGTCTTGGCATCTCTGCTGCCTCTGGCCCAAAGTCTTGCCAAGAACTCGATTCCCAAGCTTGATCTTTATGTGAAAAGCAGAAGGTGGGTGGGCACTTGACAAACCACCAGCCTAATAAGGTTCGTTTCTCTGCTCGTTTATGGAGACAGACTCTTGGAATACAGAACTTATAAAGGAGTATGTAGTCTATTAAAAAAGTTACAAGGATTTTAGAATCCAAAATTTATTGTTTTGGATTTTAAAAAAGGACAATGATTTCATCAGATAAATAAAGTTAAAGTTTCATAGAAACTTTTTTTAGCAATATAATATTCATTCATTCGTTCATTTTTTTTAAACACTTTATCCTCACTAGGGTCACGAGGAGTGCTGGAGCCTATCCCAGCTGACTGAATTGGTGGCCAGCCAATCGCAGGGCACGAGACCGACAACCGTTCACTCGCACACTCATACCTAATGGCAATTTAGAGTGTCCAATCAGCCTACCATGCATGTTTTTGGAATGTGGGAGGAAGCCGGAGTACCCAGCGAAAACCCACGCAGGCCCGGGGTGAACATGCAAACTCCACACAGGTGGACCGACCTGGATTTGAACCCAGGACCCCAGAGCTGTGAGGCCGACGTGCTAACCACTCAATCCGCCGGGCCACCTCCAATATAATATATATGGTCAAATTAAGCGATACACCAAATCACTCCTTGATTCTTTATGAACCCCCTCAGTTGAGAAAACAACAACAATATAAAATTTTCTGAACATCACATTGTATTGAGCGCAATGGGTAGTATTTTATTCCTCAAAACCTTGCCAAAGATTTTCCTCCCACAGATTGGATGGTGCATGCACAGCTGTGCATAATCAACTGGTGATTTATACTCCTAATCTAAACTGTTCATGTGTATCAAACCCAGCAAAAGGCATTCCAGGGGAGGAAAAACTTAGTTCTGTGGCCAAACTGCAGTTTTGATTAACCCACAGCAAATTATGAAAATATTGTGAAATATTGCCCGCACAAGAGACTTAAAATCTACCTATATTCAGTCACTAAAACAGTGCCTCTGCCACTATCTTAAAGTCAAAACCTGAAAACATGTTGAAATCAACGAGGGAAACTGTCTATATAATTTATAATTTATACCATTATTCAGAATGCAATCTGATTACAATAAAGCAAAAGAAAGTAAATGCAACTTTAAATGGACAATCTGCATTTCTTACCAGTGATTTTCTGATGTCAGCCACAGCATAATTGCCTCGAGTGATCCACAAACTGTCTGGAGTTAATTTAAAGCCTGTTCCTGAGAGATTGATGCTGAAGCGCCCCTAGTTTAACAGGAAGAAAATAATTCGAATATCACATATTGGCTGTGTGTTTAAAAATGCATGACAAGTGAAATTAAAGTATGCCCGATTGGCAATATCAAACAACAAAAGGTAAGGATTAGTATGGTGCAATAAATGTATTTTGTGTTCTTCTAGTTTTACACATGGCATTGTACAGATCATGCATCTGTTGTAAATCCTTCTGCCACCTGGTGGAAGCGAATCTTTCTGCAGGTGTCAATTAAAAAGCATCCACAAATAAAACAAAACAAACAGAATAAAGACAGTAGGCCTATATATATAAATTAATCAAGATTTTTCAAGAGTGATAATGGTGTCCGTTGCTGGTGGGAAATACATACCATGCTGAATATTGATTTAAAATTGGTGTATACAAAAATCAAATCAATCATATATGTATGAGACGTGGTATGTTGATATACCTTCATTTCTAAAAGCATGCAATCCATCCTGACATCCATTTTCTATACCGCTTGCCCTTATTTAGGGCTGCGGGTGAGATGGAATCTATTCCAGCTGATTTAGGTGAGTGATGGGTACACCTTGGACCGGTCGCCATGCAGCAAATTGCAGCAACGTGAACAGGACATGCATTAATGGTGATAGAAATTTGGATACATTTGAACATTTTATTTTGTTCTCACCTGTGGACATTTGGAGGCGCTGTAGCAGTCCCCTGCTGTGCCAAATGGAATCTTCTCACCTTCAGAAGTCAACGCAAACTGCCAATCTGCAGCTTTATGGTTGAGAATAAAAACATTACGAAGGGACATCCTATACGAAAACATACCTGGATGTAAATTTTAATCACCATTGCATCCACTAAACCTCCCAAAGTTTATTAGCTCAAAGATTAAACTGAGGTAATTCATTTTAAACCGAACATTTGGTCAGCACTTCTGTTTTTAGGGTGTGCAATATCAGCAAAAAGCAAAAGAGGATCTTGGCCACCCTGGTCTTGTAAGACTGAAGACATCTTGAGTCCATTAACCCTTCATAAGCATGGCTGTAATTAAATGGCAGGGGATGTTCTTATTTGAGAGTACGGCAGGATGCTTTAAAGTTTAGATCACATATAGTGAGAGTGATGGTGTACATTCCCATAATTATCTCAGGATGTTGTTTTGTTTGTGGCACCCTAATTAGGAGCCGCAAAGCTGCATACGCTACACGTGAATGGGTGACTCAACTGATGATGTTCATCTTGCTTAAGTCCAGGCGAACTTTAGAGAAGGCGCTGAAGCCCGCAGATGAATAGTCCCGCCGGCAGTCACAGTGTTCTCTTCTGGACCCATTGAATGGACACTGGGAGGGGTCATTGAGCCTGGAATCACAAACAAAAAACAGAGATCTGTTTTACATTTGCAGACTTGCTCGCACTCTCTCTCTCTCTCTCCCTCTCTGCGTCACTGCTAGCTGAATGTTTACCTGAAGCCAAAGATCTCAGAAAAATTTTCCCTCTCTCCTGTTGTCAAGGTGATATACTCCTGCGGATTCTCTGTCTGCATTCCAGCACAGTAGATCTGAGGATAAAAATGAAGAGTGGGGAAAGGATGAGGACGATGTTAGTGAACAGTAAAAGAAACTGTAAAAGGCGAGCAAACGAATGCTCTTGAGAAGTCCAAAAATATTGGACATTTTTGAGCTGTTGACCTTAACCCCAAACCACATTAACAATAACAATGTGACTACAACAGTACTAATGTCAAGTTTATGTTTATTTTTCTGCATTTTGTTTTCATATTATTTGGGATGTACAGTATGATCGATAGGTATCTGTGCAATTGTGTTTTCTTGCAATTTTTCATTTATGAAGCAGAACATTTTGAAATTTGGAATAATATATTAGAGAGATTTGTTTATTCATTTTCTTTCACTTTTATTTTTATTTTAAGTACATTCAAAACTTCTGGGATTATTTTCATATATTTGAAGACTAAATAATAGACTTTTACCTTAACAGTACTCCCTTGAATATTCAATAAGAGTTCTCCATCTGGAACCATGCCTTTCAGGTTCCGTGCATCTTGGCAGCTTGTAGGCAAATGGCCTTTTGGAAAGAAAAAAAAATGTTGCAACTTTACAGTAGGTAAACACAAAATTTTCTTTTTAAATCATGGTGGGAAAATTTGTATTTAAACTTATGCTGTGTGAAATATTTCATCAAATTTTGGCTCTGCCATAAAAAAAACAACTCACAGCTCAGGTTTGTGCAGACTTTTCTGGCTTCTGGCATCACATCCAGTGAGCATTTTTTGCTTAGCTGCCCATCTGCTGTCACACATTGCACAACCCTCTCCATCACTCCATCTCCACAACTCGCTGAGCACTAGAAAGGAGATGGAGAAGTGTCAAAATGAGGTAAATCAAAATTCATCGTCCTTTTTGTCACTTTAAAATCTTTCATCTGGTTCATGGCAGTGCTGTGCAGTGAAGCGCTGGCATTAGGAATCTGATTTACACAGTGGTGTGAAAGTCTGCTTCGGCGTTAAGTTACTTTTCATTCATTAATTCATTTTCTGATCCGCTTTATCTTCATTAAGGTCGCAGGGGTGCTGGAGCCTATCCCAGGAGACTACTGTTTATAGGGTTTACTTACTTCTCCCCACGTTCCAACACTCCACTCCTGCAGAGGAGGACAAGACTCAAGATGACAAGGCCTATGCCTCTCAGGGGGGGTCCCTGGACAGTTGGAAAGAGAATGATGACTGTACTCGTAGTTATTCTTTTTGGTGTGCATTTCGCTGCAGGAGATCCGACGCTGGCGGTAGCCTTGACCACAGCTGGCGGAGCACTGGGAAATCAAATAAATGACTGATATGAAAAAATGCAACAAATGGAGCACTGAGAATTTGTAATGTGAATCCTTTTTTGTGCAAGACATGATTAGAAAATGATGGGTTACACAAAATAGTCTCTCGCGAGCTTGCACAGATTTACTCTGATTGATGATGAGTTCTTGTTTAAGGCTCACCTCAGTCCATTTTCCAGTCATCCAGACAAATTCACATGCTTGGACATTGCAGCTTTCTATATCTGGAGGTCTAATTTGGTTGGCACAGTACATTTCATGGACTTCCTGCTTGAGGTGGTCAATACATTGTAAGTCTCGACTTCTGTGCCCCAATCCACATGATTTACTGCACTGTAATGAGAGGAAGAACAAAATGTTGTGTTAAGAAAAACTGAACAAACAACTGGAAGCATTTTCTAATCATCTTTTAAGGTTGTCACCTGGATGTACCACACACATGATCATCGTGCATTTTAAAAAAATACTACAAACAATAGAACTTTGATTAGAACAAGAGCTAAAAGGACATTTTTTGAGAAGAACCATAACTACTAAGAACCCGATGAAGCTTTAACATTCCACACTCTATACTTATCATGCATTATATCACATATGGAATGAATTGAAGTCGCAGTCCAAACATTACGCAAGAGACTCTTGCGTCACAAGCGGCAGCAGCTGATTCCAGCTGGGCTTCATCGATTCATGTGCAGAACTCATGTCAAACAAGGGAAATACCTGGAAATGTTATTGTGCTGGGCAGCTGTTCTTAGGAATGCAACATTGAGCCTAAGGGTACTACTACTACGGTAAAAGTTACGATAGATTACTGCTGGAAAGGAAAGAGGACATTTTCAAAATATTTATGATTTGTACATTATTAGGGGATTTGGTGATGCAGACTCAAAACCATTGGTTAATTGAAAGAGCCCATACTGGTACAGCTTTCTTCACGATACAAAAAGTTTTAGACGTGCTCACCATTTTTAACATGAAAAAATGCTGCCCAGTAAAAAACACACTGATACAACCTGTCAAACTGCACACAACAAATTCACGTGAGAATTTTCACTTGATCACGTGACTATTTTTAGCATTGGTGTAGTCCCTTAGAGAGGGCTCAATACTCCCGCTGTCAACCCACAATGCACAAATGATTCACACCACTATGACAATAATGTTTAAACAATATACTGAGCCCAAAGGGTGACCAAAAACAAATACTTTGTAAAGTAAGAAAAAAAAATCATCAGATTCCCATCACTGTGTGAGGCAAGGAGTAGCCTCTTTTTTATCAGAGAGTCCTGCTGTTCTAGCAGAGCAGGCCTGCAGCTTAAACTCATTCTGGCCAAGATTCAATAGCTGACATAAAACACATTTCTACTGAGAAAGCCCAATTCCTACCGCTTGCCAATCTCCCTCTTTCCAGCGGTACTGCAAAGGACACTCAGCGAGCCGGCAGCTTTGACTGGACGCCGGGCGGGAGCGCTCAGGGCAGTCGGTCTGAAGTACTCGTCTCCAGTTGCCAACTTGGCAGATGACCTCTCGCCTCTGGACACCGTCGCCGCAGGATGCTGAACACTGGAGGCAGGACAGGTACCGCTTGTTAACAACAATACATTTAAAAATGAAAAAACAACAACAAAATAACCACTGTAACTTGACTGTCTACAGGAAGAATATGTGAGTTTTATCAAAACATCTGGTTGGATTTGTGTTGAATTCATGTATACTTGAATTAAAATAAAAAATATCAAAGTTTCTATTTGTACTGCATCATTTGTCATTTTTCTACTTGTGACCTGCGATTGGCGGGCCACCAATTCGAGGTGTCGTCTGCCTGGTACCGTAGTCAGGCTCCAGCACCCCCTACGGACTTGGAGAGGATAAGCTGTTCGGATGGATGAATCAATGATTTTTGTTTCAGCAATCAGCATAATGTTAGTTCAGTGTGTGTAGAACAATAGGTTCCAAAAGGAATTTTCCTTTATTTCATGTGTATTAGTGACATATGGCTTTTCAGCTGTTGAATGAAAATGTAGTCTGTTTAACCATGTGTTATCATGCTTCGGGGACGATGGAGTATCATTTCCTCCTGGCCCCATTCCTGTTCTGCAGCTGTTTTGTAAAGACGCACATCCTTTTTGTTGTATGAGGTACAGATGTGTTGCTGGTCTTGTCTCTTGACCAAGAGGGGAAATTCAGAAAAGAAACTACACACGCAAGGGTTTGAAAAAAAATAGACAAACAGTTGAATGGAAAGGGGTTTTTGAACTTAAAAGGCCGTCAGTCATTTTCCAATTTTTAAACTTTTACATACATAAGATAGGTTGAAATGCGAGTGTGCATACATGTCGAAGTGTGTTATCAGTTTCATTTTTTTGGAATTGGAATCACTATGTATGCAAGTTAAATCATTCTGCATTTTTTTTTAAATTAGTCACACCCACACTGTGGTTTAATATGCATGTGCCTGCCCTATCATTCGTCTTCCATCCCCACTAACCTCAGGAGTGCAGAGCCCTCTCAGCACTGAGAAAATACATATAGTGGTTTCCACATCTGGGCTCTAAAATGGCCTGCATTAAACAGACAGTATGAAGTACGTGTGACCAGTTCCTATCTCTCTTTTTTTTTAGTTTCTGCAACATGCATCCCCGTACAACTGTTGGCCGTTGAAAAATGACATTCTAGTCACTTTAAATGCAAATTGTTGTGCAAACCTAAAAAAATGGCATCCAAAGATATGAAACCATAATGCTAAAAAAACCTTTAGTACCAATTTAAAGTAAGACATGCATTAGTATGAGAACATGCATGTTTATTTTATGTCAAAATCGGTCTATCATCCAAAAAAGGCAGAACTGATGAAGAGTAGAATCGAGGAAATTGACAGTTATTTTTGGTAGGTTAACCAAATCTTTGGTTCAGTTGAAACGGATTCAAGTGAGAGACAGAAATAAAAATAATAATAAGGCTCGTATTATGACAATGTTGTGCTATATGGGTGCATTAAAGAAGCCTACCTCCTCCCATCTGCCTGTCTTCCACTTGGGACAGCGGCCACCTCGACAGCGCCTCTGCTTGCTGGGTTTGGGGTTCAAGTGCTGGCAGTTTTCATCTTCAATTGATCGGCCTAAGCTGCTCAAACAGCGCACGTTGCGGGACTTGAAGCCTCTTCCACAAGAGGCCGAGCACTGCAAGTCAGTAAAGAAATAAGAATTTAATGAAAAAAAATCTCTATATATACACAGTCATCGAGTTTATACAATGTGTTCCTTTGTAAAATTATCATCAATGTATGACGGGAAGGCAAGAATAAGCTAGTCCACAGAAATAAACATTACCGAGCAGAGTACCGCGGAGGAAACATTAATCCACAACTTTCATTTTCTTCTACTTAAACAATAACTGTTTAACATCAGTTAAACTCAAATGGAATTTCAGTGTTTCCAAGTAAAAGTTACAGAGATGAAATTGTGAGAATGTAATGGGCAGCTAATTTTCCTTCAACATCTGATGAATTTGCATCATCCCTACATAGTGTTAGAAGACCCAATTGCAGTAGGCGCCATATCAACCCGGCAGAAATTCATTTCACTTCCAGGTTCACCGAGTCACTGAAAGCCTAACTTGTTGTGACAAGCAGAGACTCATACACACACACACTGCAGTGTTGCTGAGAGCTGGGAAGGAGGTGTGGAGAGGGGCTGGACTGAGCTCAGATAATCACAGGGGGGAAGTGGGGGACGTAGTACAATATTTGGGGATGGATAAGAAGTGACAGCCTAAGAGTTGAATGGGTACGTGGCCCAGCGTGCAGTGCTGTCTCGTGCAGCAAGATAATGTACTAGACAGGAATGCCAAGTGACCTTTTACCTCACTCAGACCTCATTCATCAATGGAGGGGCTAATAATATCGAGGGTTTTTTTTGGAGTGATTTGGGTGATAATTGAGGTATCCTTCCTTTGCTCATAATAATGATGCAGGTGATCATTTTGTGTCTGATTATAAGTGACCTGTTTCAAGTTACACAAACACAAAAGAAAAGGCCGGGAATATATGTTTCTTTTATAATATAGAAAGTGTATTTTTTTAAAACAGGAGCAGACTTTTTGCAATCTAGCTTAATTCGTCATGCTTCATATTATTTTTACAAGGGCTTTCTTGCTGTTGTACTGAACTCATATGCCCTCAGAATACCCTGGGACTCGCAAGCACTGGGTCAAATTGAAACATCATGTGTGATAACTGTAAATGAACACCCTTGTGCAGGGTTTATTAGCTTCTCGGGTTTCTGTAATTACATACACGCCACACCACACGCACAGTGCACGTGTGAACTGTATGTATATGAACTGACAAACAGACCAACTGCAGTGAGATCATCTCATGCTATTTTGTAAAAGCAAGGGGGCTCATCCTTTTTTGTGCTGGCCATGCATGAAAGGTCAGCATAGTTTTAACAGACCATATTGAAATCCTATGTCGCATGCCCTCCTTTCACCTAAATGCAGCTCTAATTTCCCAGAAAGCTGTCCATGCTTAGGGGAAGGGGCCCCAGTCCGGATCAAACGTGATCCTTGACCCTGCCAATACACCATCGTATTGTCTTGCTGACGGCCCGCTCCATTCGAGTCACTGTCACTGGCGTCCACATTTGTACACTGTCATCAAGCCACATTAGACCAAAGGGTTAGGGGGATGTGAGAGGCGGGAAAAGGATAACGGCAGCCTCATAGCAGAGCGCACGTTTCCAGGCACCCCAAAAAGCAGTGAAGTGAATGAGCACAGTAAATAAGCCACGAGGTTTACCGTGGCATTGTCACGCAGGGTAAAGCTTTACCTTGATGGAAAGAGCTTTGAACCCCCCGCCATAGACGGTAAAAAACATGACCACTCAGAGGGGTCAGAAGAGGCCCTGAACGCATAAAATAACAGTGAGATTGCTCAGTGATTTGTGCATATTCATTCAGGAAAAACATGCCATTCAGTAGACTGCTGGGGGAGGACCGGCGAGCTCTTTGACCAGCATTTCTTTTGAAAGTTTCTGTCCGAAGCTATACATGGACGATGAAATAATAGCACACCCCTGCATGCATTCCCTGTCAAGCCTGACCAAGTTTAAAAGGAAACCATTAAAGTGGCCACCATAGAATAGAATGGTGAAAGTTTCCAGGATTTTCTATTCGTGTCGGCATGCAACAGGAAATAACCACAAATAATGATGAAAAGCTTTAAACATGACCTCTACATCACTTTAATTCTAAAATGTGGAAGTGAACGGAAATCCAAAGAATCCATAAAAAATTAAATATTGACATATAATAATGAACAATAAATACAAGTAATTACATAAATATACAGAAAACGCTCCTAGAAAAACGGACTAATATTGGTATTTTTGAATAAGCGACAAACCTGACGCTTATTTCAAGAGCCTGTGTAAGGTGAGAGTGAAACAGCACACAAGTTCATCAATTAAAACCATATATAAGGCAGCACTATAGTGGAACATTTGAGTGACACATGCTCATATTGGGTTCGACTTCCACCAAATTGCTAATTTGCAAATCATGCATGTGGGAATCATTACATGCAACAGCTCTCATTAACAGATGATGTGCAGTATAAAATGTAGCCACTGCTGTGATAACAGGCCCTTAAAATAAGGTGTGTGGTCAGTTGAGACATTTATGACCAGGAGCAGAAAACTGGGTGGGCTGAAGGCAAAAGCTGCCCCTAACCACAGATTGGATCACCTCTCAATGTCCGTAAGGTGGGAAATGACAAAAAGCGGGATCTGTGTTTAGGACCATCACTTGCACTGGTTAACCTCAACCTAGTCAGACTGCATCTTAGCCAGCCAAAAATCCCCCTGCATTGTGAGGCAGAGAAAGATGGAGCAGGGGGCTATCCTAACAGAGATTGAGGTAGACACACGAGGTTGGCTCTTAGTTAAGAGCTCCAGATACAAAACAATCTAAACTCCCCCTGTGGTCACACGTATCATGTATTTCAAAAACACATTTTAATAGGCCTTGTTTGAGTGACATTGAACGACAAGTCAACATAATGACACTGTGCACCTCTTCAATCGTAGGTTCATCCACAAAAAGTGCCGACTTCATGAAGACCTACCCATCGCAAATGTGATAGTTCATTTATGATACTTAGATTTGAAATCTCCCTTGTTTGGCCAGCACCACAGTCAGTTATCTATAATACTTGAATGGCAAACTGAGTTTGTGTATGTTTCCGAGTGAGGTATTGTTGAGCATAGCAGTTTTAGCAAGTCCAAGTAATGTACAGAGCAATCATTGACATGGATTCTTCCAGAGCACCTTTTAAAGCAGAGCATGGAATTTTACAGACCTTACAGACGCTTGGTCATACTATGGAAAGACGAGTCAAAAACCCTCCGCAATACTGATAATATAATGTCTATAAATCCAATGAGACACTTTATTTCACAGTGCTAGTACTGCAGCCGCTCCTGGTACTTCCTATGGCATTTGACATTTTTTAAAGAGAGCAAAACTAGGATTTAAAAAAAAGAAACCACTGTTTGGATGTAATTCCTTTGGTGGTACCACAGCAAAAATATTGTTTAAGGAAGGCTAAAATATGAGTAAAAATTGTCCGCGGAAAAAATACAGTCCAAAACTGAAAAATAAAGTGTCAACATCATCTAACTGAAAATTACCATTATAAATATGAACACCTAGTAAAAAGTTTAGATAATACAAAGCACAGATTAAGTCCCATGCATGTTGGTTCCTTAAATGCACAGATTTGAACATCCAAATGTCGAATGAAGCACAGAATATGGGGCATTCTTTGGATAAAAAAAATAAAATAATAAAAAAAAGAACAAGGCATTATACTTTATATTCCTGATATACAAAAACATTCATCAGTATTTGCACATGGAGAACAACTGGCGATGTTCGAATACAAAGAGCTAAGACAAAATAAATCATTTTTAAAATTATGCTATGTACAAATGATGAACAGCAAAAAATATCTCAATAAATTATGTTTCCAAAACAATATTTTACAAAACTATCTGATTGTGATACAAAGTGATCCTGATGTCTTTCAATACTGACACACAGGCCAACTACTGTTTCATAGAAAAAAAGGTTCTTCTGGTCACAGCTGTCACTGAAGCATTTTTTTGTGATGTAGTGTCTCTGGCAAATTGGAGGACAGGATATCTTTGCCATGTAAGTGCAACAGAGATTGATTTTACGAATGTCTTGAAGAAATGTTGCAGGCACCAGTGCCGGAGCGGGAGGTGCAGGGGAGTTAAAGTCTTAGACGTATACAGTTTATATTCCCCAATGTGTAAGCACCACAGAAACCGCATTTAGTATGAGTGTGACTGAGTAACACTATTGGCACAATGTGAGGTTAAAAAAAGAAGATATAGATTATTCTTTTTTACGAGCGTACCGAGCTCCATGGGTCGGTGCTCCAGTGGGGGCTAGACGGGCACGGCTGAATATTGCACTGCTCCCGATCCGGTGGCTTGTCGTGGATCTCGCAGCTCAGATCGTTGAAGCGCTCGCCATTTGGACGTTGACATACCACCAGCCTCGTCTTTATCCCACCTCCGCATGGTTTGGTGCACTGAGGACAGCATGAGGAGAGGTCACATTAAAAAATCAGTTGAAAAACCAAAACAAAACACTAATGCTATCCCGTGGGAATCACCAAGAATGTGAAATTGAGCTTCAGGTATTTTCGGATGTCCTTTTTCTCATGCAACCTTCACAAACAGTCAAAGTAATTATCCAAACATAAGCATCCCAAAGTTTGGTTTTCCCACTAGCCCTTTTAACACCAGTAAAGCTGTGTCTGTCTGCCTTACCTCTCCCCAGTTGCCATAGATCCACTGCGGACATGGCCCCGACTCACAGGATCGCTGCTCACTGGGCCGGCTGCGATCCTCACAGCTGTTGGCAGGGTAGCCATTCTCATCCTGGCACACTACGACTCGCCGCTGAAAGCCTCCTGCACATGTGCTAGAGCACTGTTGTCAAAGAGAGAGAGCCAGGGTACCCACTGTCAAATGGTTCTCACACATAGCGGCACAGTGTATACACTGGTGGAACCAGTGGACCCCAGTACGTATGATAGACTGCATGAAATTTACCTGTAAGGCATGATAATGCTATACACTAAACCTACCTTTGAATTAATTTGTAAAGGCCGTAGAAGTAAAACAATTTGATATTTGATCACAACTAGGGGCAAAACTAATTTGAAAAACTGCCGCCAAACACACTCAAGTTAATGTTTTGTGATCCGTGCAATGTTATGCCACAACGCGTACATCGTCCTTCTTCAGTATGGCATGACATTGATAAAATCTAAATTTGAGTTCAGAGGATCAATGCATATGCATCCCTAAAATATACTAAATTTCCTTCCAATCCGTCCGCGAATAGTAGCAATTTTAGTAAGTCTTTAACATTAAGAAGAACAAAATGAAGTGAGTGACATTTTGAGCCTGACCTCAACGAAATGAAAGCTCTAAATCAAGGATGCAGTTCTCAAAAATGCCATTCTGCTGTAGATTTCTACTGTATTTTCAGGAACTTGTTAGCTCAACACTCACCGCGCCCCAAGGCCCAGTTCGCCATTGGTGGGATTGGCTTTGAGGAATGATGTTCCTGGCGCTGCTGTTTGGTGAGGATGGAAAAGGTCTGGAATCCCTGGAGTGGGTTGGGCATTGAGACATGGCACAGTCTTGCTCTGTGGTGGGCCGATCATCTGGGTCACACTCACTGGCGCTCACTTCTTGTTCACTGAAGTTGACACAGACCACTTGGCGTGTTGTTTTCCCTTGACCACATGTTACTGAACACTGAAAACAGTCACAAATTTAAGCATTCATTCATTCATTCATTCATTCATCAAAAACAAAAAGGACAGCGGTAACTGAGCTGAAATGTGGATTCTCAGCTGTTATGGAGCACCTTCTGTCTTTATCTGCTTTAAGAGTCTGGTTTGCTAATGGTGTTGAATGGGAAATGCAGGCTTCCTGTCAAGCTACAAAACTTACTGCTTACTTGCTTACTGTTAGGTTTAGTTGCATATTTTACTATGGCCAACTAGGTTACTCATCTGCACAGTTACTGCCATGGTTAACCATGGTTACTATGACTACTATGCGACAAGCTACGAACATGAGTTCACAATTCCCCTGCAGTGTATGGCAACCATCCCATTTTGTCTATCATGGCCTGAAATGGGGTTGCTGCAGCCGCTGGGAAAATATTGTTTACATACTGTAGCTTTAGTGCGAACTGTTTCCCTCTGAGGGAGCCATTGACTATCTTTGACTTGGTGGAAAATATGGGTTTCCACAAACATGGGTGCATGTATTGCATGCTTATGTTTGGTCACCAGACCTTCAGTCAACCAGCTTTGCCGACCATAAATGTGCTGATGGAAAACTCTCGAATTGCTCATCCAAAAAAGGCATCCATCACTTTTTGCTGTCACGCCAAATACAAGAGCATGAATGCAAACAAACAGATAAACAGACACACACCATCGTAAACTTGAAACCTATCACATTGTATTAAGTGCAGAAAATGGGAAGCCTATAATTGAAAAAAAAAAGAAAGAAAATGTTGGCTAGAAAAAAAATGTCAATGCCGATGAACTGTCATAGGTGTGAATGTCATTGGGTATGATCAGATACAGATCTAACAGGAAATATCTCAAATGTTTGGTTTATTCACTGCTAAGCCTAACGTACACAGAACGGCGCGACTGAGCTAGCAGAATTGGATAACTGCAAACAAATTACAGCCGGCGACTGACCCTTGCATACCTACCATCCTGAATTCGCAAAAAAAAAAACTAATTCCTTGGCACTCCAGTTAGGCAAACAAAGTAATGCAGGCCACAATTTAATCAATCTCTTTCTTACACCAGGTTTATCACTTTTCTCAAAAATCTTCATGTGATTGACCAGCAATCTTGACTAGCCATTGAAATATCTGCCCACATATCACGTCATTGAACCTGTAACCAGTAAGTCATTCAAGCTTTGTAAACTGGCTCCAAATGTTCTGGAACAATTGAAAACAAGTTGCGGAGCCATACACACTGTGATTTGATTGGATAGGGCAGATGATTTGGCTTTATTCTCTGTCCATTGTTCATTTTGCTTCACATGTACAGTACTAAAAGGAACTACACTGATCTGAGGCTCCTTGCCAATTCTCTCCTTACACATGTTCACATTCAAAAGTGGTTGCACATGGAGCCTTTGTTAGGTCATTTGTTGGTTGTCCTAGTTGGCCTAAAACATGTACTAAATATTCTCTACGATTGATCAATGAATATGCTTAATCAAGTTTTCTTACCACAGTCCACTCCAACACTTTCCACTGTCCACATGCAACAACGGAGCAAACTTCTCTGGCTGGAGGTTTTGGGAGCTGTGCACATGCCGAATCCTCTGCCACACCACCGTGAGTGTCACGACAACTGACATAACGCATTCGGGTCCCTTTGCCACAGCTGGCACTGCACTGTTAGGAAGAGGAAGAAAGGTGGGAATAAATAAAACAAAGGGACAAATGGTTTAGATACATGGCTTAGCGTCACCAACCTGGGTCCACGAACCAAACCGCCACTGGGTTTTATGGCCTTGATGGGAAGGGACTTTTGTCCCTGGGAGAATAGGTTGACTATTTGGACACTGAGCCAGTTCACAGTCCTATGGAAGAACAAGTATACAAACAAAATACCACTATTAAGACAGATCCTTTGATATTGAACATTCATGACTAACGTATGCAGTTCCGTATGCGGGTATTTGAGGGTGGTTATGTTTCCCATCAGCCCATACAAGCTTAGCAAAACAACATGAGCTGCATCTCCCTATCAGTTCAAACTATGGATTGTGGCAGTAAGCCACTCAGCATAAAGCCCTGATCCCTGTCATAACAGGTCATAGTGGAGTGGTATTCAGGGGCCCAATGCCCATCCTGGTGTGGTTCAAAGCTCCACCCCTTGTCCGCCCCTTAGTCACTAACCTTCCGCCCTTTCCGTTTTTCCCTCCCATGCCCTGCTGTGCCCTCTGACCCTAGTCTTTAGGAATGAGAGCCCTAGTCAAATCTCACTGGCTCCACATTCCACAGTCATGGCTACATTCAAAGAGGCTCTAGGCACGAAATGCGCAGAACCAAATACATGGTTGGACTTCCTTGACATTATCCTAACAGAGTGGAAACAATGCACACCACATACCCTGTATTTAAAATGCCATTCATTTATCTGCATCTATGTTCCTACGTATTATTCTGCTGCTGCGGAAACAGGCAGCACGATGGCTGACTTCATGGCTGGCTGGTTAAAATCACAAAGTGGGCTGACTGTTTCAGGGTCACTGCTCCTGCTAACCCAGGCACCAGAATGAAGAACTGCTGCATGTAAAAGGAAAGGGTGGCAGGTGTTAAAAGCTCAATTTGCATGCTAAGCCTTTAAAAACTGTTCCAGGCTCATGATACACGCACAAAACTTATATTCAACCTGAATTAGATTTCATAACTCTTTCATGTTAATGTCTTTCATGCCCAGCAGAATTTTTAGAGATTGTCTGAGTTCCATGCACCTAAGATTAGCTTCTCTAGCAATACATCAGATGACCAAGGTCCCTGCGTTTTGGGACCACATGGTTTATGTGATCTCCGAGGTCTCTCTCACAGGCTGTAAACCCATGGAAATTTGCAGGCGATGGTGCATTTCTAGTCGCCATGCTGCATGAAAATGCTATTTTGAAAGAAATAAAGATCAGTGTCTATACACTTTGGAAGAGTTTTAAATGATGTAAAATATAAAAGATACATATCCTCTAATGCAGCTCATGTGATCTTGCCAAACAAGACTCGTATTGCTTCTTACATATTGTAGGACAGTTTTTAATAACATCAAGAGAATTCTGTCTGTGAGCTGTTTGACTATGTGGGACATTGAAGTATATTATTTTCCTGCCTTCTCCTGTAGACTGCAGTAGATCAGACAGCTTTATTGAGACCAGATGGCAACAATATGTTTCTGTCTGTACTAACTGACATATGTGCACAAATATGGAGGATATTTGCTTATCGTCTAATAAGTATTTTAGGCAAAAATCATTTAGAAGGGGAGGAAAATATCCCAATATATGTGTGAGCATAGCTCACACGATGAGAAGTTAGAGATTGTAGTTACCTATGGTTTTAATCACATATTTAGAAATAAGTGGCCAAGGATGCAAAACAATATTTGCCCATCATTACCTGGGTGTCAGTGGGCCGGGTGGCAGCATTACATTCAGTGTCTTCCATGACAGCACCATAAGCGCCAACCACACACTTCACAGCTCGCATCTGATACCCAAGTCCACACGAGGTAGTGCACTGGGTTCAAAGGACAAAGGGGAAAAGCACGATATTGGTAAAACATGAGTCACAGAGTGATTTTCAGATCAAAAGCAAACTAGGAAAAAAGCTGACTTTCATTAATGTGCATTTAAAAAAGAAACAACATTCAATGGTCCTTACTTGTCCCCAAGGTCCAACCTGCCAAGAGGCACACTCTTGCTGGTGACAGATCTGGATTGACTCAGGCTTTGAAGAACCACAGAAGCGGTCATCTAGACGATCCTCCCCAAACTGACACCACGTCTGGCGGTGCTTGTAGCCTTTTCCGCATGTTACGAGGCACTGAAAGGAAGATATATTCGTGATTATGGTCCAGACATCTTCTTGATGTCAGGTAGGAAATCCAAAGGTTTTTACTTGTACAGTGAGTGTATAGTTTCCATGCCACAAAAAATACAACCGAGAGAACTTGAACTTGAACTAAAATGAGGGTCCAATATGCCAAGTCACAGACATTTTCCAAACTCCCCCAAAAGTAGAACTATCTTTCAACACTATGTTCACAGTCAGGTTCTTCTGGTTGGGATAAAAAAAAATCTGTGGCACACTGATTCATGGCCTTCATCTTTAATTAACCCTGTAAATATCAAATGCCATGAAATATTGAACGAACCTCTGACCAGTCTCCAGTCTTCCATTGCGGACAGAGGAATTCATTGCAGGGTTGGACGGCCAACTTGTCCCGTTGACTGCACTTGCTCTCGTCGTCCCCGGCTTCTGCTGCCATTCGACACACTGCCCCTCTCCGCTGGGTGCCCCCACCACAACTCTTGGAGCACTGCATATCCGACAGATCACCAAGAGGAAACATACTGTGTAAACACAAATGTCTGATTCAGTTTGACATCGTAGTCTCACCTCTGACCAGGATGAGTACTCCCAGCCTCCAGGATTACAATCTCCATGACAACCTTCCTTGTCATCGGGTTTGCGCTGCCCGCTACAGTAGCGATCGTCAACCTTTTGTGTCTTTCCATCTGTCAGGCTCATTTTGGCACAGTATATGTCCAGGGTGCGATATCCCTGACCACACTGAACTGTGCACTCACTCTTTCGTGAAACATGCCACCTTCAAGATATAGATAAGAATAAGAATAAAATCAATTATTGAGATTTGAGCAAAGACATTTGGTAGACTTCACCTATTGAAAATAGGTCAAATTGGTGACACACACCTGAGTTCGCATTCTGTGTTGCAGGGCTCAGGGATGACCGCAGGTCGCGTAACACCATGACACCTCTGATCCGACACCACCACCCTATCAGACTCTCTACTACAGAGAATCTTTCTCTTCCTCTCTCCTGGGAACACACCAGCAAAAAGGCTGTTCAGCTGGGTTTACAAAGAGACTGGAATGTATCAGAATTGTGGACTGCCTATTGCAACTGACCTATATCAACAGTCAAGAAGTGCTAATACAACATATTCAATGTATAGTTACACAAATGGCTGTATTCCAGCTAAGAGATTTGACAGTTTCCCTTTTCCCCTCCTAGAATATTCATATAAATCATAGGAGTTTCTAGTCTCTAATGTTTGTTAAGGAATGTGTGTCAAAAGGATGATTTTGAGACCGACATTGTAGAACCCAAGAATTGAAGCAGTTCATCATTATTCCCAGCCATTCATCTCTGCACACCAACATATTCATGTATAATCAACGCCATGGCAAAGCAAGACGATTTGCAGCATGCTTTCCAGAAAAAAAACACAACTTGGAAATAGCTTGCCAAGTTTAGCTATAGTACCTTGCATTTTATTATGCACTTATAACAGACTATTGCCTATATCAAGACCCTCTGTTTTTCCCCATCTGTACTCCAACCACATCATTTATCATTTAAAAATACATCCACTGACCGCCAACTCCATATCCTTTACCTTGGCACAGCCGGCTGCACTCTTGCCACGGACCATAGGCATCCCAGAAGAATTGCTGAGGTCTATCCTCAATGGGGATGTTGAAAGAGTATCTGACATCTGGGTTGTAAAGTTCACCCACAGACAGCACCTACCGTGAAGACGTACTTTGTAAAAAAATGGCTGAATGCAGGATTTACAAGTATGGAATCCTCCCAGAAGTTCAGATAGTTGTTTGTTAAATTCAATAGACCATCTCAAAAAATACCTCCACATTTACCAAGTGGTCAACCACTAACGACGGAGTCATAAAATGACAAACAAAAGGAATAGACATTTCTCACTTAAAAAAGAAGAGGTTGTAACACTTCTTTGTAGAAAGGAATGAACTTTACCTGGATGATGATCTCTTCTTCAAGCCGCTCAGTGCAATTAATCCTCTCAATAACATGGTCAGAGCCAGTGTACTCAATGACAGCATTTCCTACTTTAATTTCCCTTTTGAACACGCTGACTACATATGCTCCATTAAGCAAGAACTCTCCACGGCTATTTGATATGGCTGTGGAGACACAAAAAGATGTGGTCACATGCCTTGACCTTTATGCTGCTAAAATAAAGGAGCAGATTGAGTGCTGTGACACATGAGATCAAATTAGATTTTTTTTGTTTCTTGAGCCAACCGCAGAAACAAAATTGAAAAGACAAGACCGCATAGAAATGACCTTTATGTAAATAGAATTGGATTATGGAAATCAGAACTTTCTTAGAACGCTGACAACAGAAAAATAATGTTTGAACATAGAAAAATGACACCAAAGCCATCATCTGACAAACGTGACGTCAATAATGCCAAGCGAGTACAACACATAAAAGCTGATACACTTGAAAGAGGTAAAAAGTAAATAAAAAAGAAGCACCCACTGTTGATAGTTTCTGTATCTGCGCAATATGTTCCATTTTTCTCCTCCGTCTGAGACGCAAGCAAAGCCTCCTTCATTTCCTTCACATTTAACATGTTTAGACTATTTAGCCTACTTCTAGTAAATATTGGCTATTACTAACATATTTCTCCACTATTACACGTCAGAAAAATAAAATTCTGTCGTCACTTTATTAAACAAGATTCTGGGAAGCACTTGATCTTGCGCTCTAACAAACAGCACAATCAGTGCATTTCACAATAAGCTGTAACTGGGTGCAATCTTCTCTTATATTCCTTAAAAAGTACAATCTATGTATGTCCAGTCCTGTTGATCCTTGCAGCCTGATCACTGCACTTGATAACCCTAATAAGTTTGTAGATTTTATTTCCTACTTTCATTTTCGCCATCTTTTCATGCATGCCTTTTGTTAAGGCTAGATCTTTTGAACAGATCACACTGTAGGCTAAAATAAAATGAAAATCACTGCATAGACTGAAAAACATTTGTTTGGACGGTATGAGCCCCAAATCTCCAAATGATAAACATCACCAGAAAGATGCATCCATACGTATATACTGTAAACCCTCTGTTCTCCTGAGAGAGCTTTAGCCCAAAAGGTACATAACATTAGTTTTAGCATGCCTGTGCAAATGAGATCTGTTCAATAATTGCACAAATCCGCCTGCTGTGAATGAGGCTTAGTACTTTTCTCTCCAGTAGAATTTAATGAAGTCCAAAACAGGAGCTGCAAACATAGTTGGAAGCACTACACTACCAAAATAAAATCCCACCACAATACTAAATACATTATAATGATATATAGTAACTCCCTGACAATATCAAGAGGGCATTGTTGCAAGTGCGAGAAAAAGATGTTGGCTTACCGAGGTAGTTATCATCGTCCGGTTTCCCTGAGTAGCTGTGTTGACGAACATCTATGTTTGTAGCACCACTGGGTATCCGTACGACTTCATTGTACCCTGTATGTGAATGAGGATTATTACACAAAGACGACCTAATTGCTTGTACTAGAATGCAGTTACAAATGTGCGACTACAAAATAAATAAAAGCTGTGTTGAATCTACTAAAATAAATAATAAAGGAATGAATAAATACAAGATTGTGACTTACCGTAACGTACAATGTTGAAAGTGTTTGCCACAGTTTTGCAAGAAGAATTGTCACCACCACACACACCACACTTGTCTCTCCTGGCTTTTGAATTTAATACATGGTCACAGCCAGCTTGCTGTTCAGCAGTTTTATAAAAGGAAGAGACAAGGACAAATGTGAAATGACATAGGAGAAATTACTTTTCAGATGACTGTGTTATGAAAGATGAATCAGTTCTTTTCCCACATTAATATTACTGGGGAAGATAACAGGAGGTTAACTCATGATGAGAGACAGGCTACTCCCTGGACTGTTCACCTGTCATTCATGAGCTTGACAGACAGAAAAACAGTCATAATCATGTTTTTACGCCTACGGGCATTAGAGTCTCCTATTAGTTAGATGTTTTGAGAAAGAAAATTTACACAAGCTGGCAAACATGTACAGCAGTATCCATATACGTATAGGAGCCAAATTAAATTCCTATGAGAAAAGAGTGCAAATTATTCTTCCACTGTATTGCCAAACAGCTAACAGCTATGCCATAATTTTCAAAACTGTTTTACATCAAGTATTACATTGGAAAACACAAACCTCTGTGAGTAACAGGAAAATGACTAACATAAAATGCAGAAGGCAAGAGCCTGAAACATTTTTTTAAAATGAGGCAGAAGTTGTTTTTACCCCCAAAATGTCAATTTAGTATTAATGTAAGTCACTGTAACATGCAATTTGAACATTGACAGTGCACTTAAATATAGGGAGGAAAAAAAAACTTGAAAATTATTTAAGTTACACTGCACGAATATACACAAGTACATGAGTGTATGTGTGGGTGTGCAAAACGACTTCGCTTGCCAAAGCCAGTAAAATCATAGTCAGTGCCTCTCAAACTTTGACAATGTGTGCAGATGAGCTTGTAAAACATCCTATCTTTTCTTCAACTACATTGTATAATGTGGCGAAGTGTAACCATCCACCATGAAACTCACCCTGCATAAGCCTTGGACACAAATATCATTGGTATCAGGTCCACACGGTGTGCCATCAGTGACCCGGTCCCTGAGCTGATAGTAGACCGTGCTGCCTGCTACCCTGCAGAACAGCTTACATCTGTCCTTCATCAGGACTACCCATAGAGACAAAAGGACAACAAATATATCTTAGCTAATCGGACATTATAGTGGATTATAAAGGGATTTCAGCAGGATGCGTGACTTACTTCCACTGTATTTGGGCACCCAACGAACATCAGGAGGTAGACCGTTGATGTTGAAATGCCTGCCATCGAAACCAGCACACTGCTCCTCTCGGAAATCCTTCTTCTGCTTGGAGCATGGCTCAGAATTACAGGAACGGAACTTCATCCGGCGACCGACACAGTACATTCCTCCATTCCTGGGCCTAATGGAGACATGACATTTGATTGAGTGCAATCAGACAAATATCTCTCAAACCCCAAAAGCACATTTATAGTTAGATTCAAATCAGATATTCAAAATAAAAATATTAGAAAACATGTCTCAAAAAATAAACTCTCTTAGAAACATTTAAAATGTCAATAACAGAGGAACCCAATTCATATGTCAATTTTTTATACCAACTCATCAAAACATACCAAATCCATCAAGCGAGCATCATTTCCAAAAAGACCGAGTGTTCAAAAATGAAAGATTTCTTTACACCCCCTGCGTGTAAAAGTACAATTAGATTTGTGTATTTACCAGGAAACCACCTTGTAAAAATTGGCCATCCGAGAAAGCGTGCTACGGCAAGAATTCCCTTCGGGTAGATTGATCTATGGAACATTGACTTTGGCATCTAAGATGGAAACAAGGTATGGCGGGCATGCGTGACAACTAAGAGGAGTGCTCACACGGGTCGGTTGCATTCGCGCTCAGCAATCTTGATTCCCCCACCGCATGTCCGAGAACAGGTACCGAAAGGACTCCAGACTCCCCATGCGCCTTCCACAGGTTGGACGTCGTGCTCGTTGGCGATACACAGTCCGTGTTTGCAATGCTGCATTTGGAGAGGAACGTAAACAGGTTACAGGTTTGACATAATTCGTGAAAAGAAAAATAAATGGAAAAAAAGATTCTTAAAAGGGAGAGGAAACAAGTGAGATGGAATTATGACAGCAACAACAGAAAATTGTATTGTTTTCTTGGAACTGACAAAACATCTGCTCAGACAATCTTTGATTCTAATATATATAAACAAATTAATGTTTGCCTTTATGTTTACATCTTTTACCTTTCCCGGGGAGCAATCAGTGCCATCAGCCCACGGCATGTGCTGTGTCCTGCACCCCCTCTGAGCGCCCTCTGGACTGGTGCACCACAGCCTTCGACACTGGGTCTGAACACACCAATATTACAATTTACTAAAAATTCTCTCAGAAAGTATAACTCATTCTTTTTGCAAGGGGCCTGCTTACTAGTTCTCGTTTATCGCTGTGCATGCATGTAGCCTTGGTCCATTCATACAAAATTATATTTACTGACTGACTTTAAATTGATCCCAAATATGTTGAAAAAAAGGTGTTTCTTTAATATTTTGTACATGTAGTTTACCTTTATATTATACTTTTGTTTGTTGACTTTTTTAATCAAAACTGGATGCCTGGTTTAACAGTAAAACTGCAAGCTTGACTTGTGAATTTTGACATAAATTTTAATAGAATTGATTGGCCATGAGCCACCATGACTATTTCATGTGCATAGTTTATTTGCTTATTCACACAGTCAGATGTAGATAAGTAGTGTGCTATTCCAGTACTACGATTACAAAATACATGGGTTTCAGATTTAGCACAATCATAGTGCAGCCAATGGTCATAACACAAACCATGTCTACAACACCAATGTTCAGATTTAGCACAACCATAGTGCAGCCAATGGTCATAACACAAACCATGTCTACAACACCAATGTTCAGATTTAGCACAACCATAGTGCAGCCAATGGTCATAACACAAACCATGTCTACAACACCAATGTTAAGACTCCACTTACCATATAAGGGCACACCTGTGTTCCCGGCCCAAATATCAATTCACACTGTTTATTGACATTGTATATTCCTCCAGGCAGTTGCTGCGAGAGACTGTATGGCCTAGAAACGGGTTCGTCCAGCAAGCACTCACCATAGCCTGTGCTATTAAGAAATGGAAATAAAATTTAAAAAATAAAGGGGGGGAAAACAGACACACACAAAAAAACACAATTTATTATTTTTTCTGCACATGCAGTAAATAGTATTAAACCCTCCTAGCATATATTGTTTACCAATCTCTAACTATAAAGCTTTCTATATGTTTATAGATGTTTAACGGTAAAGAGTAACCTAAGACTGCTGGAGAGTTGGGTAAAGGATTTTGGACACTTCTCAGGTGCTCGCTATCCCCTTTACCTATTCCAAAGTGTTCTCTGATCTTTTTTTTATTGTTTACAAAAATAGTCACGGTGGTGTTATCAGGCGAGCCAGTGTGTTTTCGGAACTGCACGAAAGGACTGCACTGCAATTTACTGTGTCGTCCCCTATCTCAAAGCATTTATTTTAATGTTCAAAACCATTTCTACTAAATGTAGACCATATGATTCATGACATGTTTGATTTAACAGTTCACCCAAATAAGAATAAAAACACAATCCATCCAAAACCATTTGAAAAAAAAACATGAGGAAGAGAGTGTGACATACTCAAGAAACTCTGTGATGTACTTCCTGCTACACTTTGACCACATCCAAGGATTTGTGTTGTAGTTAAGTGTGGGAGCCATCACATGTTGCTGAATCTTGACGCCATCCTCTTTGCATTTATTGCTGTCATCATGAGGCATGTTGAACCTGTAAGAGAGAAAGCGTGGTAGATTTATGAAATCGATTTGTTATATATAAATAAATAAAAAGAAATGTGCACAAGAAATGAATAAAAGCAATAATATTTGTAGTCAGGGGTTGACAGGTAAAGTCCCAATCTCAACCCCCATTTTTCAAGCCCCCTTCTGAGCTAATAAACAGCCGTCGGTACCATAAAACAATGCTAAGCTGTCGCTGCGCATGCTGTCACCACTTGATGCGGATAAAAATGGAATTCAACAATCCTGCTATTTGTTACTGATTCGAAAGAGCATTTGCTAGAGATGATGAGGTCTGTAACAGTCTCCGGTAGGCCAACGGCCCTGCGCCTTGGCTGACTTAAGACTTTAAACAAAACAAGAGTTTGTACAGGCGAAGAAAGGTCATCAGTACAGTATACTTGAAAAAGTGGGGGAATGTGATCTGTTGCTCACAAAAGCAAAGTAAAATGCTTGAGGGAGAAAAAAGAAAGGAAGTCCAGCTGCTGCGTCCTTGATCTCCTCCTTCACACGTGACTTCCTAGAGAGTTGTTTGAAGTGCTACCAATGCAGCCGTATAAGAATGTTGACGAAACTAAATGGGCCTCACACATTCTGTACTTACACGTGGCCAAGTTCATGAGCAATGGTGAACGCTGTGCTCAGGCCGTTGTCCTCGCTGATGCTGCAACTTCTGTATGGATCGCAGACTGTGCCCAACTCTGCTAGTCCTGAAAGATGACAAATTTGGATTGTTTAGCGACTAAACTTTTGTCACTTCAATAAGAACACCTGCACACAAAATGTCAAGAATTGACACTGACATCAACACAAACTGCATCATTGCCTAACACCTTGTCCATCTCCCAAGGTAGTAATAAAAAGCAATACGTATTCAGTTTAGCTACGTCAGCAAAATGCAAAGTCAACTGTGGTACAACTTGAGTCAGTGCAAGAGTCAGCTTCGGGACTTACCTAAAGTGTCACACTTGTCCCTTGCTCTGCAGATGTCTTGTCTACGGCAAAATTGAGAAAAAGGAGAAAACGTGTGAGAAATCGTCATCAAGGTTACATGCTACAAGAAGAACATTAAATGAAATTCAGTTGCGCACCTTGTAATAAGGATTGCAGTGTCGTGGTGTGAGTGGTGGTTATCATCCAGGACATTTTGACCATGCTGCCAGATACAAAAGTTCTTCAAGGTGGTTTGTGCATTAAATGAAACTTGGGGACCATCCTATTTTAAAAAAAAGAAGAAAAAAAAGGTGGTGAAGTGCAGAAAATGTCAAGCATGTTCTAAGATACAACAAATGCTTAGGAAAATTTTACCAGCTCATTGTTTATAATGACTAACTTCACAATCACAATGTTAATAAGATTTCCAATGCTAGGGTCCTTGTAGATGGATGAAACCTGAAATGAAAAAGAAAAACACTTTACTATTTACGATTGCTCTAAAATGAGAACGTGTTTGAGAATGGCCAGCAAGCATCCACAAGAGAATTAGAATTATTTGAGAATCAGGTTGATAATGTCTTGAACTTCTACTAAAAAAGCAGCCTTTGCCAAGACCAGTATATACTATATACACTAAGTTATTTGCACCTCCCCATAGAAGACTGAGAGCCCTAAAGGCCTTCAAAAGTTGGTATTTGAACGAGAATATGCTCTCTATGTGACATACCCGAACATATTTTTTTTAACATTCATCAAAGCTGCCAGACAACCAATGCCTCGGACTGCCCTCTCTTACCTTTGAAAATTGTGTTTACAGGCTGCCTTTTCCCCCCCGACCCCCAACCCTCATATGCTGTTGGGATGGAGTTGTACTAGGTTCAAGAAATGTCAATTTTACTATGAATATAAATGTCTACATAACCCGTATCAAATGCTCTGTTATATGGTATTTCCTAAGATGTGCGTTCATAATTTATTTGATTTTCATTCATTCATTTACTTTCCATACTGCTTATCCTTACAACAGTTGATGGGGGTGCTGGAGCATATACCAGCTATATAAGTGTAGCATTGAGTTCCACCTTAGAGGAACTACAAATGGATTATGGTACAGGTCTCGAATGACCAAATGGTTGGATGAGTGATGATGTAGCTCTTCCCCAAAGTGAACAATTGAAAACCTGACTTACTATGGACATTAAGGTGAGGATGTAGTGCTGGAGGTTGCTGCCATGATGATCCACCATTTTACTGTCAGCCACCAACATGACTTCAACAAAGCGCGGGAAGGAGAGGAAGCGCTTTGTGCGTTTGTGGGGTCTTGAGTCATCACTGCCGCTTTCGTTTACAGGTTTTGCATTAACAGTGTTATTCTCTGATCTGTGCAAGGCATCACTGGTCACATGGGCACTTAGTAACTCCACATCCCTAAATATACCAGTCCTGGATACATGCACTTTGTCGGAAGCCACCCCAGCTGTTGCCTTTTTTCTCAGCACGTGCCGCTTATGCCTGTGTTTGTGTCCTAGAAAGAACAGGCAGAGGGGAGGAGGAATGTGTGAATATCCAAGGATGCCAGAATGATAAGAGGAAAAACAATGTCATGCTAATAAGGACTTTTAAACTAAAGGCACGAGTGAATTTTTTTCTATTTCAGCTCAAACTGTGCTGAATGCAGACGGGGGTGTTTTTCTCCCCTCTGAGGAGGGCAAAGAGTTCAGCCTAGGTAAACCTAGCATGGAACCATAAAGAAAGTAACACAAGGTGACCTGCAAACACCCCAAAAAAAGACTAGCATTTCTAAGAGACAATAAGTTACCATTCCTAGGAGTACTGGAAAATGTTTTTGAATGATCAGAACATAACTGCAAGATTGCATATATGAATCAGAAGAGGCTCTGTGGGTTATTTCTATACCATGAGAAAACTCAATGATTGTATTACGCTTAAGGATCTGATTCCAAGTCACATCTTTAAATAATTCACAATAAAACTAAGTGCAAAACAGCTTGAGCACACGCAATCTCACTTGATGATATTAGAAACATGAGTACTTGTAACTATCCAAAACACAAAGCTCTTATAGTGACAGCAAACATCTGGCAGAGAAAAATGAAAATATTTAAACTAGCAGTAGATCCAGCTGTGGGGCTTCTTGGTGCTGATGGTATGTCACTTTCAAATGCAATGCAATGATAAAAACAACTCTGTTAAGTTCACTGGACTTGAGCGACAGCTGAAGGTTTGCTTTAGAAGTCATTACCACACCATCCTGCAAGTGAAAGGCTGATTCTTTTTTTCAAGACATTGCATCGTTTTGGCCACTTTGTTAACAATATTGAATTGTGCCAAATTTACAAGGCATTTTTTCACTTTACAGTGTCTTTAACAGCTGTTGTTAAAATATGCAACGATTGATTTCTTTTAGGAAAGTTTGTAGACTGCAGGTCACATCTTAGCACTAACATAATGGACAATGACGGACATGGCATTATGACCTTGTAACTCGCAATTTGAACTCCACGCTGCACTGATCCACCTTGAGTAAAGAGGGAGCTACCTGGATTGAAGACTTTCTGATCAACCGACCCCAGCACGTGAAACTGGGTCGCAACATCTCATCTGCCCGAATGCTCAGCACCGGCTCGCCCCAAGGCTATGTACTGAGTCCACTACTCTACTCCCTCTACACACACGACTGCAGACCCACACACCCTGAGAAAAATCATTGTGAAATTTGCAGACGATACAACAGTGGTGGGGATGATCACAGGGGAGAATGAGACGGCCTACAGAGATGAGGTCCTTAGACTTAGCGAGTGGTGCGCTCTCAACAACTTGCCGCTGAACGTCTCCAAAACTATACAACTCATCCTGGACTTCCGACGAAACAAGGCTGCTCCGTCGCCCCTGTATATTAACGGCGAATGTGTGGAGCAAGTAGAGACTTTCAAATTTCTAGGAGTCCACATTTCTGCTGATCTCACTTGGGCAGCAAACACCACAGCACTCATCAAGAAGGCGCAGCAGAGGCTACATTTCATGAGAGTACTCAGAAAGGAGCAACTGAACACCAACCTGCAGAGGGTGATCAACACAGCCCAAAAGATCATCAACTGCCCCCTACTCACACTGTCCAGCATCTTCGAATCCCGGTGCCTCAGATGGGCAGAGAGCATTATAAAACACAATACGTATGCATCCCAGCTTCCACTACTTCAACCTGATGCCCTCTGGAAGGCGCTACAGAGTTAGAACTGCCAAGACTAATAGACTCAAGGACAGTTTATTCCCAAGAGCTGTCACTCAATCTCATTATACTTGTATAATGACAATAAAAGCATTCAATTCAATCAGGGTCACTGTAGCAATGATACCAATAAGCACATACCACAATCAACCTCATTCTAAGAAAATGTGCTATTCCAATAGTTTTAGTGTGAGAGTAAAATAATTCCATATTGTTTATTTAATTCATTTGCTCTGATTATTTGACTCTTTATGTTGGCAGAGCGTTGTCTTCATGAACATTACATGTTCATGGTAGTGGGTCAACCCAACTTCCTTATCATAAAGTGAGAGGAAGCCCAACAGTCAACAGGAAATTCAGACAGTAAACTAAGATGGGTTGATACAAGGGAGAACTTCTAAATGAGTCTTCCTGTCGAAGACAAGGAACACTCACACACGGCCGTATTATAGCTACAATTACTCCTCAAAAACTGTTTGAGGCAGTAAACCTAATGAATATATTAAAGTCAAACTGCACAAGGCCATGGGTGAAAGTTTTTCAATTCTAAGCCCAGAAGGAAGATCCACACGTCTCTCTAAACCTTATTTGCGCTTCCTCAATTCCCAAACCAGATATGCTATAGATGTTATGATTATGCTACAATCGCTACAATAACTCAGTTGGCTTAGTGACTATTACATAACCATTTCCTGAAGTGATTGTGGGGACTTTGGGAATGACGCAGCTGCTGACATCTCTGGGAACTCACTTAAAGGTCTGATGTGACCCACATACAGTACATGAGCACGTGCACCCTTCTCTGCGTCAGAATGCATGAATGAATGTGGGTAAGAATAGTTGAGGTGAACCCAACTTTGTCATGTTCTCTGCTTTACCTGAAATGTCACAAGCTGAGCTCTCTCCAGATATATCTTTTTCGGGTGTACTTTTCCTGTAAACAATATGAGGTTTTGTGTGTTCCTCTTCATAATGTTCTCCTTGATAGCTGTGAAGGGGCTCAACAAAATACTCCCCTTCTGGAGATCTGAAGGTACCAAACTGAGGAAAAAGAAAAAAAAGTAGTTAAATGCCTCCATCCTATCATAGTGCATACATACCATTTTACCAATGTTTATACATATGCCCGCCAGTGTTACGCACTAGTTAGTAGTAAGGAGGGGAGAGGGGAAATGGACTTCTGCCAATGTAAAGATTTGTTCTATCAATATAATATAAATATAAGATACAGTACAGTATCAACTTCATAATATTTATATTAAGATTGCGTAGAATGTGTTTGATTCATTCCCATGTTTTAGGGGAATTTGCATGCAAATAAGAATGGTCCCAAACCTCTGATGGCTATCAGAAAAGTACAGACTGTATATTGGTGTGCCTTCTTGGCGAGCAAAACCAAAGTGCTATTCTATGCAGAGTACTTCACATGGCACATTTAATGTGAGGGGATAACGCGGAATCATGATAAAGTGCAAGCCAACACAAGCACTTTCCATGTGGTATTCACTGATGTGTGAATGTCTTGATGCTTCACCAAGTGTTAACCAATTGTCTGTGACAAGCTCCATTCATCCATCCATCCATTTTTCAAGACCGCTTTTTCTCAGCAGAGTCACAAATGAGCTGGAGTCCTTTTAAACATTTTAAACTGGGATTGGACTAGGATGATAATGGGACCATTAGGTGCGCTGTAGGAATTTCAGTAGTTGCATGTCAGCTTCGTGTCATGACAGAACAATTCAGTGTTCTTCTATAAGACGTCGAAAGGCAGATAATTGACCCGTGTATATCTTTTTTCAAATATATATATATATATATATATATATATATATATATATATATATATATATATATATATATATATATATATATATATATATATGTGTGTATATATATATATATATATACACATATATACATATACATATATACACACATACATATATACACATAACATTGTGTGTGCGGTGTGGCTCAAGATGTCTCTAGTGTAAAATATGGGCCGTGGCAGAATAAAAGGGTAACCACTGCTTGTACAGTAAATGAAAAGGCATGGATGAAGATGCATGTGGTTGGGTTGTACTTGCATTCCCATCAACAAATATATATGTCTCCAAATGGTACTTTGATTGACCATGGCCTCCCCAACAAAAGTCAAAATGCTAAATAATGGTGGCCACAAGTGGTTTTCCATGTTCAAATAAGTGCCCTCATAGCTTTGGCAATGAATAACAAACTGTCAGGAAATGCAGCTACTAAATCACTTCAAATGCTTGAAATTCTTCAGTTGGCAGCTGGGACTGAACTGGCCAATGTGTCCTACTTGCCACCTCATCTTGGTCACTATGAATTGACCCTTTCATTCACAAACTATTTTCTGAACCGCTTTTCCTCATAAGGGTTGCGGGGGGTGCTGGAGCCTATCCTAGCTGAGCCAGGTTGGGGACACTGAAATGGTAGCCACCCAATCGCAGGGCACAAGGAGACAGACCACCATTCACACTCACACTCATGCCTAGGGGAAATTTAGAGTGTTCAAGCAGCCTACTCTGCATGTTTTAGGACTGTGGGAGGAAACAGAAGTACCCAGAGAAAACCCACAAAGCCCAGGGAGAACATGCACATTCCACACAGTGAGGACCGACCAGGGATCGAACCCATGACCCCAGAACTGTGTTATATTCATTCATTCATTTTATGAACCGCTTATCCTCACAAAGGTCACAGGGGGTGCTGGAGCACGAGGCGGGGGACACCCTGAATTGGTGGCCAGCCAATCGCAGGGCAACCATTCACGCCCACACTCATGTATACATACATACTGTGAATATAATACATATATAAGGAATAAATATTGTCTTATAAAGGGTTAGAGGTCTTATGTGATAACATTTGAATGGCTGCCCACTGTCCACTTAGAGAGTTACGTTTCTTCAAATACTGTTAGTGTACGTACTCCAAAAGGATTTGTGAACGTTTACGGGAGTGGGGATGCGCAACAGTGACATCAGTACTGCGCGTACTAACTCTGTAGTGGCGTGCGTAAACCCGTCAGCGACCACCGGGAGAAGAGAGTAGGGGCTCAGACCCAAGGCATGCAGAGTAGAAGCACTTTGCGTCGGACGTTAATAATGTGACGCATCTGCGCAACCATTGGCTAACGACACACTTTTTACCTCTGTTATATCAGCTCAGGGGGAAAAAAACTTTATGCAATATGGTTTTCTCATTGCAATCAAACTTGTGGGAGTTAGGCATAGTTTTTAAGAAATTGAAAAACTCGGCATTTAGTGTCATAAGTCATTGAGTGCTTTCGAAACTCACCAGTCCGGAGCACAAACTGATGACTGCGGCGTGCTCCGAGTTGGCATTTACTTGTCCTTTATAAAAGCAATGTCTTAACTCGGTGTCCTCCTCGTTCTCCTCCTCCCCGTCCGTCGCGTTATCTCCTCTGGGTTCTCCGAGTATCGTCACAGTGTACAGCGGCGCGATAAATCCCGATTCCAGCGTGAGGTTGAGGTGATAATTCTGTCCGAAAGCAGAAATCCTGTAGTGGATATTCGGAGAGGCCCAGTGCTCCGTGGCGTTTTCACTATTAGCGTCCAAACTTCGCCTTTTCCTCTTAAAGTGCAAGCTGCTTGGGAACTTGTCACCGGCTCCGTTCACTCGCACCGGCGTGACAATCTCATAGGCTCCGATCTCCTCTTTAACTTTAACAGAGAAGCACAACATTTCGCAAGGTTATCCGCAGATGCTCCAAACATTGCAGAGCAATGTGCGATCGACGCTCAAAACATTGCCTTACTCACTCATTCATTCACATAAGCCCAGAGTGCGTGGTTAAAACAAATTAAAATTAAAATAAAAAGTAGGATTTAAAAACCCGTGGAGAGAAACTTTTTTAATTATTATTTTTTACCTGTGGTGGGCTTCAGTAGCGATGTCCTCGTGGATGTGTCTGCGGTTAATAAATCAGGGAATAGCAGGAATCCCAAGCCCCAGAAGAGCACATGCATGATTGTCCACATTCAGAAGAGAGCGGCAGCTTGTACTTTCTGCTAGTCCTAATAATGAAAACAACAAGGACACTAATAATAAATACTAATAATCATCTAGCCTCCTGATCACTCTTGCGTTTTCCTCCCATGGGGCCCCCCAGTCACACCCAACTCAATTTCTTCTGCTCTTCTCTTGTGTAGATGTACTATGGCCGGCGAGGTACACTTCTGTTGGGACGTGAGAGCTCCGCAATTTCCCAAGCCAGCCAGCATGCATACTGCACAGAGGGGTGGGCTGCTCCAGAGGTCTGCTCCACCACAGGGTGTGTGTGTGTGTGTATGTGTGTGTGTGTATGTGTGTGTGTGTAGGGGGTGTGTGTATGTGTGTGTAGCCTCCTGCAAGTCTGCACCAGTTCTCTCCCCCAACGAGGGCGGGCTCAGACAGCCTAGGTACACTTGTGCATAATCCATTCCCGAGAACTGGACCAAAGGGTGGTAGTGCGTCTGAGTGCTCCCCCCTCGCCCCCCGGGTCCCACGTGTACTATAGTGTGTAGTGTGTGTTTTAATTTAACTACAGCCAGGGGTCCCCATGATCACACTTGGCCCAAAGGAATTCACACAAGAAATTCAAATAATGTGATAATAACGTACTTTCAATAGTTTGGGGTTAATCTGGTTTTAAAATGAGTGGAAACTTGCAGCGGTGCAGAACAGTGACCGCGACTGTAAGGTGGGGGCCCCCAAATAGAAAATACCTGCCCTCGGGCTACTGGGGACTTATCTTGGCATGGTGGGAGAATTAATAGTTGATGAGAGTGAGAAAATGCAAACTGGCAAGCAACAGAGCCATATACAGTCGTGGTTGGTGCCGGAAAAGGGATTGAAAGAGGATCTTGGTAATGGCTTTGTGACCTACTATATAACCTTCTCGGTGGACAATGCAGCTTGTATGGATGCCTTGATAGTTCCTTTGTTATTTGGAGGATCAAAGAGTGGACACCCTTGCACCATGAATGAAACCACACAAACTCAACTACAACAGAAACACACACACACACAAACTGGTTCTTCACGTCAAAGGCCCAATGAATGAGTTCAATGCGCACAACTTCAGGATATGTGAAATAACGTCTCTGTACTTTTAGAGATGGCGAAGACGAACATGAACTATTGTGTTCAGCAATTGTCAAAAAAGCTGATAATTCAAATTATTTCCTGTTTGTTCTTAAGGTCTAATCCTTTCTTCATTGTGGGTTTGTTATGAATACTATCCTAGAGGGAAAATCCCGTCACGTGCAAGAAAGATAAATTACTAGCACATTATTCATTACAGTAATGGAACTGGCTGTCTTGCTTGAAAATATATTAACCCTTGGATTGTTTTAGAACTGTGACCAAGTTTTTGCTAGTGGATCAAATTGATTTGAAATTTTACTCCGCCAGAATATACTAAACCAGGGGTCTCCAAACTATTCCGCGAATGGCCGCATTGCGCAAAGGAATTCATTCCAAACAAACAAAACGACACATTTTCACCAAATTGGTGTCTTGCAAGTGTAATCAGTTGATTGCAGTCAGGTGTAAACTAATTGATTAAACTGTCTGCGCTGAATTGTTTGGAACAAAAGCAGAACCCACAACAGCCATTGAGAACCGATTTGGAAACCCTTGTACTAACCTTTGTAGTAGTATATTTTGGTCAAGATTGATGCATTTTCAAGTTTGGGCATTTAAAAAGTGCCATTGATTTTTCATACACGAACTTGAAAACAGGTCAATTTTGAAGAAACAACTATAAAATTTGCAGTACAACAAAAAGTAATGATTCTTGCTCAGTGGAATTCTAGTATTTGTAATCACTAAATATGAGGTTGAGTGAGGTCTTCATAATTGCCTTTCTAATAAGCTTTACTAACTGCCAAAGCTCGTCACCTTTGTACATTAGCTGGCTCCATTCCTCAGGCTAGAAGCTCAAACATCACCATGGAGAGCTACAAGCCAAGGCTCTTTAAAGCCATATACTTGATTTTTTTTAATCTCATTGATAACTTTTCCTTTAACTCCCCAGAAAATATACACAGAGGTCAGAACTTCATTTGGGGATAGTTCCCGATAATGTTAAGTGGTTCTGTTGATTTTGGTTTTCCATCACCACAGAATGCCTGATTCAAAACCAAAAAGGTACAAGAGAAGCAATATGATAAGGAAAATGAGGTGACTTCAACTTTAAATGGCACAATTTCGAGTCAGCTGTCCCTCTTCCTTGCTTCTCAATGGGGAAGTCATTAAAGTTGTGTGTGTGTGTGTGTGTTCTCAATGGTCACCGAGGTCATCAGAGTCATCCTACTCATATGCAGGCCACATCATTCAGGGAAGTTATCAGCAGTGTAAACTTGACTTCCCCTCCAGATCAGATAATCGGCCCTCAGGGAGCGGAAAGCTTGAATGAAGTGGCCAAGCCCGGACTGGGATTTCAAAGATATAAACTTTAATTGTGGAGCTTTTTAAATCATTGTACTCTCTCTCAGCCCCACCCTTGTCGAATTTCTTGGCCTACTGAACTTGTACATATGACAAGACAATCTCTTATGTGCTACTAGTTGGAGCCCAAGTATTTTGTCTAAAATACGAGTATCGCAAATCACAAAATTTAAAGTGGTAGCTAAAAAAGCCAATCTGTTCCTTAGTCACTGGTAAAGGAGGACAATATATTATTGTCAAACCACATAGTAATCCAAGAAATCTACTGAAAAATATATTTGGCTGTGTTCTTAATTTATTATCTAAAAAACTAAGTCACTATAATGGTCACAGTAAGGTGCTCCGTAACAATATTGGCAGACAGCTATGATCATATGGGTCTGTGTTCAATGCTTTAGGACCATCTGAGTTCAAGCATTAGTAATGTGGCTGTCGACTTAATAAAGACATCACTTCAACATGGAAGTCATTGATTTTAATCACAATGATCCAGACACACATGGCTCTCCAAAAACCTTGCAGGCATATGCCTACAACCGCAGACAAATGCATACAGATGGGTACTGGCATGTTCCACCAACAAGCAGTGACTGTCTTCAGTCTTAACGAGCCAACGCAGGCGCTTAAGGGCTTTACCAGAGAGAATTAAAACAAATAAGCAGCAAATCTTTGTAGTAAGCAAAATAATCTATTAAATAATCTAGATTAGAAGATAGATTTAAAAAATAAAAAAAACCTAATGGTTTATCTGAACCTATTTATACAAACAAAAAAATGTTTTTCAAGGCACTGAAAATGTACTGTATATAAAAAAAATAGAAAAAATATTTGAAGTTAGAATCTACCAACACCAAAAGCTGGTGGTTCTCCAAATGTGCTCTTTTGATAACTCTGGACAGCTCAACATCTGAAGGGCAATTAGTGTATTGGAAAAGCTCACAGACCATAAGAGGGCGTTCTGGACAATAATCAAGTGGTCCAACAACTGCCTGCAGCTCCAACCATATCAGAATGCTTTCTAGATTCTATGCGTCTCCGTGGCTCAGTTGCACACAGACGTAACCAAGATCAAATTAATCAGTTCAGCAATGGAAGTTTAACAGTGCAGCGTGGCATAGCTTCGGTATGATGTCTGATGCTCAGAACAAGCTTTGTGCATCCCCGAGTTCCAGCAGCCCTTCAGTACTTCCAAGAACTCCTTTGTTTACAGCAGTCAAAGACTCAAGTGAGTCATTGCCGTCACTTGTGAAAGGACATGGGTTTCTTCATAACACATACATGTTGAGTGCAGGGTGATGGGTAGCTGATTAAGTTACAGAGGATAGAGTACATTAGAGGTGAAAGAGCGTGTTTGGTTCATTGATATGATGGAGTGCAGATTCTCCTTGATGCCATTTGCAGCTAGCAGGCAAACTGCATAGCTAATTGGAGGATGCTTGCTTAGACCAGCATTTTCAATGTCACCACATCCATCATTGTAATTTCAGACCGTTGAAATTTTTCTTGCTTTACCGTTGCATTGGTGAGATTCTGTTGTAGGGGGGCTGTTTTAGCAACCTCAAAAAGGAGAACACTTTGTAGCATGAAATGAGGAGGGGAAAAAAACATCAAATTCAAGTGTACTCCCACAACAGTGTATTTTTTTTACCTGGTAAATGTCATTCATTCATTTTCCATACAATTTATCATCAGGAAATGGGCAAGAAACTACTTAATATAAAGCGAGGCAAAGCTGATATTCTTGTGTTTCAAATCCGCAATATATTCTGATACTATGAATTCCAAGTGTAGACTTAAAGGGTAGAAGTTTATTTTGAGGTTTTTCTCAAAGTGATGCATGTGGTCACACTGTGAGTGGAAGACACTTGAGCTTTATGGATGACTAAAGTGGGGCACGCAACACTGAGCACAGGACATTCAGCGTGAGACTACAAAGAAGAGTCATAGAAGAATAGGAAAGAGCTCAGGCCAGGCTAAATTTGAGCTGATCTGGTAAAGAAATTGCAAGTATAAACTCTTCTTTTTATCGTGGTCAAAGATAGGGGAGTACAAGTTTCTTGTTGCATGTTTATTGGCTACCCATTCCATTTCCAGTTACATGCGCTATGCAATTTTGTGTCCTGAGACTTAACGTACACTATATGTTTTGGGACCATGTGAGGAACAGCTAGTTACAAGAAAAACATGCACACTTCACACAGGTTGGAGCCAAGATTTGATTCCAGATCTCAATGTGAACATTCTTCCGGAGGCACAACCACAGTTCTGACCTCAAGCCTAACCACTTATTGCTTAATAACTACAGTAACTACCTGGTTTGTGTCGGTTTTAACAACACTGTGTGTCGTGTTCTTTTTGAGAATGAAAGGTTTTAAAAACATGCCAGATTGCAAGGTTTCTTTTAGATTACATACCCAGGAAATAGTCATGTCTCAGTCAGATGCAAGCACGAGTCTATGAAGGAAATTGGATGAAGTCGACAGGATAGTGTGGTGCCAAAAATACTTAGTAAGATATTTAGTAATAATTCGTTATTTTTTAAACAAGGTTGCATCAAGAGACACCAAAGTGGTCGTTCTTGACATCATTATGCCACATCAACTCCTTCTTGTTTCAATGCTTTTAACCTCCTAAAAGTCCTGGTCATAATATTGAATTTTTTGTAAGTATTAATCTAGTATTCCCTTTAAATCACTGTTATGATTTGAGTGGCTTCTCAAATCAGTAATATTTTATAGAAATTACCTTGGGTTGTGTTAGTTTTCATGCCGTCAAAAAGGAGTTGAATGTGATTGGTGTATCCACCAAAGTAGGTCACATGAAACTAATCGACTGTATTGACTTGAAGTTCTATTAAGACAACAGTGTGAAGTTTATAATGAGAAACAGCAAGGAAAAATAATAAAAAGATAGAAACGTTTTTTGTTTGTTTGTCTTGCAGCGACACAGCAGAGTCCCAATTTTACCCTAAACTAGCATGAAAATTCATTAAAGCCATGTGTAATACCTCATTGTTAATCACCCTTTCAGTTCTACATTCAAAAAACATCTGTAAAAGAATGTTATAATATTACAGGAATGCAAACTTTCACACAAAACATAGCACTAAAAGTGAGACGCAGCATGAAGATTTGCCTGAGTCTGAGGCGGCAAAAAGCTACATTCTTAGGCATGCGTAGGAGGCTCTGTTTTTGACATTAGCCGGTGAAAAGTAACCAGTTTCACCAGGTATCTCAGCCTAATATGTCACAATGGTATGTTGAACATGATGATAAAAGACTACAAAAGTGACAATAAACTGATGTTGCTCCAAATCTTGCTTTCTTTTAATCAGTTAGGAACAACACTTCAGATCTCAAGACATATGTGCTCTTCATCAACAACTGGATTGAATTATTGGTAACTCACGAAATTTAATTGAACTTCACACAAACACATACAGCAGATATCAATAATACAAAGCAGAACAAAACACTATATTTTACAGCTGCAAACTTTTAACTGACTCTTAAAAAGTCAATTATCTTTTTATGAAAAAAAAGGCTTCTAAAAGAAAATCTGAGCGCAAACACCAGACATGAAAACCACAATGAGTTGGCATACCCAGTGGCATACCCAACAATTGACACTTATAGCCTTAACTGCAAAGTTGCCTTGACCCCACAATCCTTCTGAAAAACTCTCTGGCTTGCCATCTAGACTCTACAACATCTACAACTGTGGCTTTCTAAACAACCAACACTTCGTGAGTAGTAGCGACGTTTTGACAATGCCATTACATTGAATTATTACAGTCAATCACAAAATTAAATGGTAAAAAATAAACGGCATTTCGCCAAACATGTTGTCACAAATATTTCCATTACTTTCTTTTTAAATGTTGACTGTCAAATAACTGTTTTAAGCTATGTATGTTATCATTAAAAAATAAAATTTGAAATCAAATGTCAGTTTAGTTGGCCTAGATTAAATTTTTATTACTATATATGTTAGTACACTAGATTGCTTATAAATCCAACTGACTGAAACTATATTAAAGATACAATGCATTATAGTCAAGCACATTTGGATTATTGATGGGTGAGAATACTTATTTTAATTTTCCCAATTCAAGAAACTCGCTGGTTTGGTGTGCAGGTCTTTCTTACGCTCTCCCCATTACTTGCTTACAGTCTGTTGGACATCCTGCTGACACTATTTTAGCCCCTTTCACAAGGGTGTGCTGACCGCAGCCTGCCTTTGTAGTTTGTATACTAAATGCACAGCAGAGGGATCCCTTTTGGGCCCGTGGTTTCATGAAACAAGCCATCTGCAACTCCTCCATTTGCTATACGTCCGGAGGAAACAAGGAATGACCCAAATAAAATGCAACATATATATATTCTTCTTCTTCATTCTGTGGTCGTTTTATAGGTTCCACTCATGAAATAATGTTTACTCTGACCCAGGTCAAAGCTATTAAAACCTTAATGCCTTTTTTCCCCTTCTCTTGATGTTTTGATGTTTGTTAGTTCGTTTTGAGGTTTATGCAAAATATAACCCACACATTTCATTTTATCTTTCTAGTGGATGGAATTCTTTGGAAAGGTTCTTGTGTAAAACTTTGTATGTATAATGACTTCTTATGTTTCTCTCACAATATTATACAAGGAGTTGCCTGGTATTTACAAAAACAAAAACCATCCTCTCTGCAACAAACTCTTTGCTTTCAGAGTCAAGTATGGGTTGCCAGAAACATGCTCAGCGTGGGTCTTCGTGCTAGTGTGATTGGGTACGAAAAGGCTTTCAAATCCATTCTATTCTTGCCCCTTGAGCCTATCAAATTCCATGGTTATTCATTAAAAAGAATACCTTAAATTGTGAAGCAAATCCTGTCATTTTGTTGAGCTCAAATTGAGATTTAGTTGGAACCAGCAGAAAACACACAATAAGATGCGTGCAGTATAACAACTTTAGTTCTTTATCCAGCATTAATACAAAATCTGGGAGTATTCCTGTAAGCCAACAGGGACCGTTATCCCATTATTAAAATGGCAGAAGCATAAACACACTCCAAATGGCTCTATAAGACAGATGTTATTATCATTTTAAAAAAGCAACGAAACTAATTTTACAGTCTTTTGTTTTCTTGCCTAGCCATCTGTGCTATACGAGTTTGACTATCACAGTCCCCAAAAATATTCCTTGCGTGGAAGGGCTTGCAAAGCCCGACACAAGAAAAAAATTGGGACGATTTGAGGTCATGCATCACTGTTTGAACACTGCACACATTACATACCACATGGCCCCAATGGGTGGAAGACATTTCGGCTTTTTGATAGAACACAGATGAACCTAATTGCATCATTTCCTACTCATCGGTTTAGGGCTTTTAAAACGTGAGTTTCTGCTTTTTATCTGGTCAGAGAGCAAACTATGTGGCCTGTAGAATCAAGGGCACTAAGAGCTGGCTCGCCACCAAAGATCAGCCATCAGCCCTATTTCTCTCTCAACACAACTCTCTATTTTGCTCCTTCAGAACAGCCGCAGCTTTTAAAAACGTCTCGAATGAACAAAGAAATGCCACAAATGAAGTAAAACAAAAATACGACCAACAACTAACCAACCAAATTTCCTTTCCTTCTCCAGCATTACCTTTCTTGTTTAAAGCACATATCCTGTATATAAAATAGGACAGATTTGAAATCTCTATTCACCAGTGGATCAGGGATGAGTCGAAGACCCACTTGAATGTAGCTTCTTTTATTTCTCCATATTTCTTTGGGAGACAACTCACCTTGCACCTTACCCTCAATTCCTCCTATTTTAACAAAAAATCCATAATGCCAATACCATCAAATGTCTTGCAAACAAAGCGGCTTTTATTCAGGACAGCTGGCATTTAAGAAACTCTTGGGTTGTGGTTTATTACATTGTTAAGCACTACATACATAACATATGTTTTGGGAATATCTAAGCAGCCACAGCTTTCAGAGAGAACTC